>NW_025765509.1:0-153036 GCF_003918875.1 Haliotis rubra
TATGGAAGTTTCACATGCATTGCTATTATCAGTACACCTTTGGGCAACACATCCTACAATCAGTAGACCTGTGGGCATCACATCACATGTATTATCAGTACATCATTGGGCAACATCTCACAATCAGTAGACCTGTGGGCACTCACATCATATGTATTATCAGTACATCATTGGGCAACACATCTCACAATCAGTAGACCTGTGGGCAACACATCTCATATGTATTATCAATTTACACCTTTGGGCAACAACATCCTACAATCAGTAGACCTGTGGGCATCACATCACATGTATTATCAGTACATCATTGGGCAACACATCTCACAATCAGTAGACCTGTGGGCAACTTATACATCATATGTATTATCAGTACACCTTTGGGCAACACATCTCACAATCAGTAGATACCTGGGCAACACATCACATGTATTATCAATTTACATCATTGGAGCAACACATCTCACAATCAGTAGACCTGTGTGGGCATCACATCATATGTATTATCAGTACACCTTTGAGCAACACATCCTACAATCAGTAGACCTGTGGGCAACTTACATCATATGTAACATCAGTACACATTTGGAGCAACACATCCTACAATCAGTAGATCCATGGGCAACACACCAATGTATTATCAGTACACCTTTGGGCAGCTTACATCCCTACAATCAGTAGACCCGTGGGCATCACATCATATGTATTATCAGTACACCCATGGGCAACACATCCTACTACAATCAGTAGACCTTTGGGCAACACATCATATATATTATCAGTAGACCTTTGGGCAACATATATATATTTTTACCAGGTAGACCTGTGGGCAACACATCATGTGTATTATCAGTAGACCTGTGGGCAACACATCATATATATTATCAGTAGACCTGTGGGCAACACATCATATATATCACAAGTAGACCGCAATGGGCAACACATCATATATATTATCAGTAGGCGTTTGGGCAGCACATATATATGTTACCAGTAGACCTGTGGGCAACACATCATATAAATCAGTAGACCTGTGGGCAAAACATCATGCATATTATCAGTAGACCTGTGGGCATCACATCATATGTATTATCAGTACACCTTTGGGCAAGCTTACATCTTACAATCAGTAGTCCTTTAGGCAACACATCATATATATTATCAGTACTCCCTTTGGGCAACACATCATATATATCACAAGTAGACCGTTGGGCAACATATCATATATATCACCAGTAGACCTGCCAATGGGCAACACATCATATATATTATCAGTAGACCTGTGGGCAACACATCATATATATCACCAGTAGACCTTTGGGCAACACATCATATATATCACAAGTAGACCTGTGGGCTAGCATCATCATATATCACCAGTAGATCTTTGGACAACACATCATATATATCACAAGTAGACCCTGTGGGCAACATCATATATCACCAGTAGATCTTTGGACAACACATCCATATATATCACAAGTAGACCTGTGGGCAACACATCATATATCACCAGTAGACCGTTGGGCAACATATCATATATATTATCAGTAGACCTGTGGGCAACACATCATATATATCACAAGTAGACCTGTGGGCAACACATCATATATATTATCAGTAGACCTGTGGGCAACACATCATATATATCACCAGTAGACCTTTGGGCGACACATCATATATATCACAAGCAGTAGACCTTTGGGCAACACATCATATATATTATCAGTAGACCTGTGGGCAACACACCATATATATCACAAGTAGACCGTTGGGCAACATATCATTTATATCACAAGTAGACCTGAGGGCAACACATCATATATATCACAAGTAGACTTGTGGACAACACATCATATATATTATCAGTGAGCCGGTTGGCAACACATGATATATATCACAAGTAGACCTTTGGGCAACACATCATATATATTATCAGTAGACCTGTGGGCAACACATCATATATATCACCAGTAGACCTTTGGGCACCACATCATATATATCACAAGTAGACCTGTGGGCAACACATCATATATCACCAGTAGACCTTTGGACAACACACATATATATATATCACAAGTAGACCTGTGGGCAACACATCATATATATTATCAGTAGACCTGTGGGCAACACATCATATATATCACAAGTAGACCTGTGGGCAACACATCATATATATTATCAGTAGACCTTTGGGCAACACATCATATGTATTATCAATAGACCTGTGGGCAACATTACATATATATGTTACCAGTAGACCTGTGGGCAACACATCATATAATCAGTAGACCTTTGGGCAAAACATCATGTATATGATCAGTAGACCTTTGGGCAATACATCATATATATCACAAGTAGACCTGTGGGCAACACATCATATATATTATCAGTAGACCTTTGGGCAGCACATCATATGTATTATCAATAGACCTGTGGGCAACACATATATATGTTACCAGTAGACCTGTGGGCAACACATCATATAATCAATAGACCTTTGGGCAAAACATCATGTATATTATCAGTAGACCTTTAGGCAATACATATATATTATCAGTAGACCTTTGGGCAACACATCATGTATATTATCAGTAGACCTTTGGGCAACACACATCATATAATCAGCAGAGATTTAGGCAACACCTTATATGTATTATCAGTAGACCTGTGGGCAATACATCATGTATATTATCAGAAGACTATTTGGCAAACCATCATGTATATTATCAGTAGACCTTTGGGCAATACATATATACAATCAGTAGACCTGTGGGCATCACATCATATGTATTATCAGTACACCTTTGGGCAACACATCTTACAATCAGTAGACCTGTGGGCATCACTTCATATGTATTATCAGTACACCTTTGGGGAACACATCCTACAATCAGTAGACCTGTGGGCATCACAACATATGTATTATCAGTACACCTTTGGGGAACACATCTTACAATCAGTTAGTGGTGTAGCGATTCATCGATAGTATCGATGTTTGCATGGAATCAACTTCTGGCGATCACGAGTGCATTGATACAAAAACACGTTTAGGCAATATATCAGGATATTCATATCGCGAGAGTCCATGATACATCGATGCATCGCATACAAGAGACAATATATCCCGATACTACTTAAATATTACTTAAAGTTGTAGGGAGTATTGCATAAGTAATAGGAAAGGAGTCTCTTTGAAATTTTTCTGAATTTTAAAAACAAACTGAACCTAAAAGGAATTTTTGTTTGTGTCTGCCATCTTTGTTACATGAACAAAGGAGTTAGTCTATCAGTGAAAGCATGTGAGACAATCTCTGTGAACTGTAAAGATTTGTCTTTAAGTAATTGAAACATGTTTTAGTTGTTTGACAAATAACACCATTTATTAACAACTATGAAGCGATGTCTTAGCTTTGTTAAGAAAAGAAGATAAAATTTAGAAAGCATGCTTATGAGTTTTTGCAGTGATTCTGGTATAAATTACTGTATAAATTGCCTGTGCAAGCACTGGTGCAGAAACACAACTTTCCAAGGGAAACCTAGAGCAAGGTATACTGAATATGTTTGATTGTACTTTCTTAAGCCTTAAATGCTGAAACTTTATTACATGAACAGCCTTTTAAGTGTGTGTGAATGTAACACATGTTCTGCTGAATAACAAATAAAGATTCAGTAATTTTATCTATCATATATGTCCTGTTTTTAGGATTGTAAAGTATCGGGATAAGTATCGTATCGCCATCACTGTCATTGATGATAATCGTCTCAAGAGGTTCCTTGCCAATACTTTCATAATATATCGTCGTCGCCTCATGAAACTAGTATCAGGATATATCAGCGTCTCGTCACTGAGGCCCGCGATACACAGCTCTCTACAATCAGTAGACCTGTGGGCAACACATCATATGTATTATCAGTACACCTTTGGGCAACACATCTCACAATCAGTAGACCTGTGGGCAACACATCATATGTATTATCAGTACACCTTTGGGGAACACATCCTACAAATCAGTAGACCGTTGGGCAACACATATGTATTATCAGTACACTTTTGGGCAACACATCATATATAGTGTATAAACCATGCTCTCTGTAGTTCACCTGTCTACAGTCAAATTTTATTCAAACTTTGTATTCCTTAAGAGGCCATTTAACTAATCAGTTTGTAATCTAGTTATATTATATGGATAAGTGGAGTTTGGTTGTCACACTGTGCACTCAGCTGTAGTATTAAATCATACATACTAAAGGATTAAGATTTCTTCCTTGCAGTCTGTATTGACTGATGTCAGTTATGATTCAACACTTCAAATGATATATGTCATACCTGACTGAGATGCATAAGTGGTGTTCTGCCGGGAAAGGACAATTAGGGACCCTTCATACATATAAATATAGGGTCAGTTTATATGAATTATGGGGGTCACACTCAGAGATATCATATACAATTTGAAACATGATTGACCAGTATTGTTATTGAAATACAAATGATTTGCTCTGTCTACTGAGTAAGTCAGTGCATTTCAAGTTTCCTCCCCACTTTCTGAAGAAGATGAGCTCAGTTATCACTAAAGCAAGTGATCATGGTGATGTCATGCATTCTATCAAGGTGTTATTACATTCCATGGTGAACTCATAGCATTCCAGACCTTTCTCATGTCTCACAACTTTGAAAGTCACCTAGATAGATAGAAATTATAAAACGACAGATCATGTTTGTATTCTACAATGTCAGTACATACTGTATGTTTCTAGATTTGTAAGTTTCATTGAGTAGTCAATGCCAAAATTGTTTACATTTCAAACCTCAAGCTGAACTTGTCTGTTCCAAATGTAATTTCTGTTTATCAAATACTCAACAAAACTCTCAAATCTGAAAACATACCATGTCTTTTTTCTAACTAGATAACTAACCCTTAGCCTTCAGCACTGCTAGAACTTGGCTGACATACTGCCGACATAGGTCATCAACTGGTTCCAATTGCATCATGCATGACATGTAGGAGATTTGGAGAAAAATCACTGAGCCAGTTGTATGCAGAATTTTATGAAGTTCAGTTTAGAAGTTAGCTTAATCAGATATCTTTTATTTGTTTGCATATTTTCAGTTCAGACCTTTGTTTTACAAAAACCTAATGCTGCCATTTTAGTCCATCAAAATGTTGTTTTAATCAATAGTTTTGTTCAATTACTTTCTTGTTGCTGTGATTAATTTATCATTGCTGTAATAATTTCTCTGAGTATATACCAAAACATGTGCATGTTGCTGCATATTAATTACGCCAATGTTTTGTTTCATCATCATTTCACTTGTTTGAAAAGCACTAAGCAATAAAGTTAACCAGTATCTATCTGGACATCCTTCTCCTACTTTCCCTTTCTCAGTGGTGTCCAGTCTCTATCTGCTTAATGAAGCGATCACTATTACTAGTGTTGACAGGCAGTGGGGTAGCCTAGGGTTAAAACGTTAGCTTGTCATGTCAAGAGGCCCCGGTTCGATCTCCCCAGATGGGTTCAATGTGTGAAGCCCATTTTGGTGTCCCCTACCCTGATATTGCTGGAATATAGCTAAAAAAAGCGAAAACTAAACTCACTCCAAGTGTTGACCCTCGCTTCTCTCATAGACATTGGCAGTCAATCCGATAAAATTTTCAGCCATGTTACTTAGAGATTTAAAGTTTCCTCAATACTCAAGGCTCCATCTTTATAGAACTATTTATATTCTACCTTATTGCAAAGTTAATTTAAGTATTATATGTTGTTATATTGAATATTGCAGTGATTAGAAACTAACATGGACTACTCACACTTTGCTAAGGATCACAAAAATTCCCAACTTTACTTAAACATAGATATATAATTTTAAATTGTATCCATTTAAAACTGGATAAATAGTAATATAGTAACCCTTCTTTAGGCAAACATCTACTTTAATCTAACCTTATGCACTTGATACATGAGTAACCATAAAATGGTTTTAAAGAACCACTAAACTTTGTTTTTGTTATTCTTTTAACTATTACATATGAAAGATTTGTAGTTAGTCTTATGCGCGGAACACCAAATTTATTCTTTAAAAACTTGTGGTTAATTAATACCGAAAGCGATTAAAAGTGGCCTAAAAAGTCGCCTGCTTCCCTCTCACCGCCAACTAAAACCACAGACAGGTTACGAACTCTGTCGCCAGAGCACTGCAGTGACGCCATATGAGGAACGATTTTCAGTTCGTTGTATAGAAAGTGTGCAGCGCCATCATTTTGATGATTTCGACATCAACGACGACATGCCTAATCAATCGCTAAGCTTTGTCGCCAATTGCTCCTAGGGTCGGGCGATGATGTCACCATGCACAGATTTCCACAGGACCCCACAGTTCGTGCTAAATGGGTTATGTTGTGTGTGCTAAGCTTTGAAGGCGTTGTGGAAGCCTGAAACGATATCTTACTTGTGTTCAGATCGCTTCACGGAAGTTAAAGAATCAAAACTACTTTACTAGTTGTAGTAAATTATGTATATGATTGATTACCATAAAGATTTTCCATGACACAACTTGTAACATAACGATTTCTTCCTCGAAGTGAGCTTGTGGTCAAGTAACAATAATATTGTAAGTGGTATTATATTGACATTCCACCTCGCCTACGCTGCCACGAGAAATTGTTATGTTATACGCTTATGTCATGCAAAATCCTATTGGCCATCAATCAAATACATATTTTCCCACCAGTAGAAAAAGTAGTTTTGATTTTGTAACTCGGTGAAAACAAACCTAAATAGCATTTATCCTCACACTGGCGGATGTTCCAGACAGGGCCATTTTGAAAATCAGAAGTCTGTTAGAATTAATGAGATTATAGTTTGTTTTCATCAAGTTAGAAAATCAAAACTACTTTTACTCAGAAGTTAAATTTGTATTTGAATCATAACCAAACGGATTTTGCATGACAACTTATAACATAACGATTTCTTCCACGAAGCCAGGTGGGGGTCAAGTCACAATACTGGCGCCGATACATTTCTTGCTACATTCCCACGGTTAATGTCCACTCACCAGTACGTAGATACTAGTCAATGTATGCCTTTATATTTGGTCTTAAAATCCTAATTAGTTTATTATCATACTTTGTATGCATTTTGAAACTAAATAAAAAGCAGACGATCTGTTGATACTTATAGTGAATTTATAACAGAACTGTAATATCTAGACATTTTATAGTTTGCCATCGTGAATCATAATTCGCGACACAACACACCCTAGAGTTGTCTGTCTCATTACACTTCACGGCTTAAAACAATGATTCTGTTGAATGCTACTTACAAATGAATAAAAACAACATGCAAATATTAAAATTAAAACAGATCAAAGTTATAAGAACAATATCAGGCCATTACCTTGTTCGAAGAATGTATCCATCAATATCCACAAAACTGTTCCAAATGATGTGTCTTTTAACAGTTTAATATACTAAAAGTGATAAATCTTTTCAGGTATTGGTGTATAGTCTCATTGGTCACACAAGATAGCACACCTGGCAACTAATTGCATAATGTCCGCCTTTCTTTAAAAACAGTAAATTAGTTAGCCAATAATGGGCAATCAATCAATGTATTGCCGGTTAATCCTTTGAAAGAAGGACGTTGTTTTTACGCAGACACCGACACAACAGAGTGTATTCAGTATAGATTAGTAAATCTACATACATAAACACTACCTTTTGACAATTCCGGCTGTATAAGATAAAAGTAATTAATCAATCAGCGTGTTATTGGTTACCTCAGACACAAGAAATGCCAAATGGGAACCTTTGTCGGGTAATCTAAGTGTGTTACCACTAATTATACCTGTTATAAATTCATTAACTGACCATCAAGTGAATGATGACAAATAACATGTGTAGGTTTATACCACCTAACACGGGTTACAACAAGGGAGTATTAATTGCTGTATTGCATGTGAAAACTTATGGGCCGACACTGTTTTGAGAATACAAACAGATTTTTACATGACATGATTAAATATCGAGGTAAAAAATTACAGAAATGGGATCAATTTGGATCAGTCATTATACAGATAGGGCCTAACGACACCCGATCGATTTTGACAGAATCGTCTATGAAAACAAATTGTAACTCGGAAACTAGGCAAAGCAGGAGACAAAATTAAATGACAGTAGATAGTGAGAACATATAGCTTTCATTTTCCACAACAATTGTCACGATTTCAGGTTTATACAAGCCTGTAAACAAGATAATTTACCCCCTAAAATGTAGATGAATTCTGCATCGCCCCTCAAAGCTATTCCTCATATGACGTCACAGAGACGCTACCTCTGATTGGTTGAAATTTCGTTCAGCGGGGTAAGAATTGTGCACTGTTGTCAAAAAGGTTGATTTAAGTCAATTAAAAGGTCGAAATGAGTAGTTTTAATGACGGGTTTCATTTATTACGATGCCAGTTAGTGATTTATGTATTTGTACCCCTAGGGTTTATGTGACCTTTAATGGCACCAATCAACCATTTTGCAAAGCATGGAAAGAGTCATTTACAAGTTCACAACACCTGTCAATAGCAGGTATGGGATCCACAAGATGAAATGACATACTGAAACCTAGGATCCATACTTACAATAAGCTTAGATACTAAAACCAAATTTGACCCCACATCATAGTTTTCTGTTGAATCAATGATTTGATCCTTAGCAAAGTAGGAATAGTATATTTAGGCCACAAGTCCTCATAATGATAACAAATGAGCTAAATCTTTAAAATGGCAAATGTTAACTTGTCCTAATAAACCTTAAGTTGGGGAGTTGGGTAAAGGCTATAGGACTAGAAGCTGAGTGGTGATACTCACTGGAATTGTACCTTGATGTTTTAACATAATTTTGAAAACTTTGTCATATTTCAGAAAAGGAGACAGTTCAGGCATTTCTACAGGTTTCCAAGCGTGAATGCTCTTATGTCCAGCTGAGAACAAAAATGATGAACAAGCAGAAAATACAGCAGCAAAGGACAAGGAAGAGATGGCACACATTTCAAGAATAAGATTAACTTAAAAGTATGCAGATGATTTCTAAGGGGATGTTACAGTTGGGAATTCACTTTCCCAGTAAAGTACAGATACTATGTAGCTAGTACTTTGCTTGTGTGTGCTTTTGAACCCACCCTCACAGAACTACATAATCAGCAATTTAACCTGTTAGTCAAGGTCTCGATTCAGAGGAGTGTAAATGCAAAATTACAAATTTTTGCTAAGTTATCTAAAATAAGAATGTGAAAACTATTTGGTTTAATAAATAGTAATTTTAAACTTACAATCTTTTTTCTTGTTCCTATCATTGGTTCAGCACTGGGGTGGATTATGGCTCCATTTTCTATGGAGTGGGGGTGGATGGTGGTGGTGTAGCACTTGCAGATCTAGTGCAGTGTCTATTTCAAAATGGGTTGTGGTCAGATAGTATTCAGACCAGACAACAGGCAAATGTCAGTGTCAGAGCCCAGTTTATTCAGAGTCATTTGGTATGCCTGAGTGTATGATAGGAGAGCCAGGAATAGTCCCGACTGACTCGAAATAGGATGTGTTTAGCTGTTATTCAGACCAGACATCAGGAAGATATCAGTGTCGGAGCCCCAGTTTATTCAGGAGTCGTCTGGTATGCCTCAATGTATGATAAGAGAACGGGAATAGTCCCGACTGGCTCAAAATGGGCTGTGTTTAGATGGTATTCAGACCAGACATCAGGAAAATATCAGTGTTGGAGCCCCAGTTTATTCAGGAGTCGTTTTGTGTGCCTGAGTGTATGATAGGAGAGCTGGAATAGTCCCGACTGACTCGAAATAGGCTGTGTTTAGGTGATATTCAGACCTGACATCAGGAAAATATCAGTGTCGGAGCCCCAGTTTATTCAGGAGTCGTTTGGTATGCCTGAGTGTATGATAGGAGAGCCGGAATAGTCCCGACGGGCTCAAAATGGGCTGTGTTTAAATGGTATTCAGACCATACATCAGGCCAGTATCTATGTCGGAGCCCAGTTTATTCAGGAGTCATCTGGTATGCCTCAATGTATGATAATAGAACAGGAATAATCCCGTCTGGCTCAAAATGGGCTGTGTTTAAATTGTATTCGAGCAGACATCAGGAAAACATTAGTGTCGGAGCCCCAGTTTATTCAGAAGTCGTCTGGTATGCCTCAGTGTATGATAGGAGATACTTCTTTATTTTGAGGCGACGTTTCGATACAGATTCTTGTACGTTGTCAAGCAATCTGTATCAAAACGCCGCGACTCAATGCTAATAAAGAAGTTGTTATCCATAAAAACTTGTTCCATATTGTACGTCTCAACTTCTAAAATGCCAATCAAGCAAGTTATGATAGGAGATACCTCAATAATCCGACTGGCTCAAAATGGGCTGTGTTTAGATGATATTCAGACCAGACATCAGGTAAAATCAATGTCGAGCCCGAGTTTATTCAGGAGTCGTCTGATATGCCTCAGTGAATGATAGTAGAACGGGAATAATCCCGACTGGCTCAAAATGGGCTGTGTTTAGATGGTATTCAAAGACTCCATCAACCTTAGCTGATCTTTTAAATTAAGTGATCAGTCATTTTGAATTAGTGGCAACAAATCCATATTTTATTACTAAAGATAATCATGTTGTTACTTCATCTCGTCATGAAACATATTTTTATATTTGGACTTTGCAATCCAGTTTATTAATTTTACTCAAAAGGTCAAAAAAGAATGTTTATATCAACTGCAGTGAAATCCTGTGTCTCCCCCGATATTATAATTTCGGTCGCATTAGTCACAAAATCACCATCATATTGCATCTACTCACGCCTCAAAATGAAGTGTATTTGGCAGAAAAAATGGATATGTATACATATTTAGCTTGTCTAAAAGTAATAGTTCTTGTAGCTGGGCGATCACATGTCTTCGCTGTGGAAATAGCGATCGATAGCGGTAAACCTCATTGGTGACAGGTAAAATTGTTCCTTGCATAAATACTATCCAGTAATACACCAAAGAGCTGTCGCGATAACCTTACTTATGATTATACATATTTTTCAGTAATAGAGCAAAACCTGCAATTAACATGAAACAATATACTTGTCATGGTAACATAATAATTTTAGATGCTATATTTTTCCGATCCTCGATTAACTAAATCACGGGTAGATGGCGGGGAAAAGTGTGCACAGCTGATTGCCATTCCGACGGCAAATGCACACCATAATTCTAATCCCTGCATATAATACAATGCCTAGCAAAACAAATTAGAACTGAAAAGATACATAAAATTGTTTAATGATTTTTAATTGACAATTTTACATCTTTACTGACAAAATCGTCTTCTCTTGTTCGCTCAATGGAAGCGCATACGATGTCGCTTTTCTTACCCCCGAAGAAAGACTACATATCTGCCTGTCTTTATCAGGGTGTTGATTTCTATAGAGGTTTTTCGTGTTTGAGTTCGAGAATATTTCATATTTAGTTGTTGGTTAATCTTAACATATCCTCAAAACTTATCCCATAGCAAACCTATGAGCTGTAAACAACGTAAAATAATCTAAAGCAAAGGGCACATTGGCTTTGAGCTGGAAACAAGTTAAGCCAAATGATAAATGTATGTTACAGCATAATCTTTTAGAAATGTTTACAAGTAATCATAATCTCAGTGTTTATTCTAACTAGTCTGGTTTGTTTGACTCCATCATATTTGAGAAAATTAAGCACAAAAGTATCAATTGATTGTATGTGCGATGTTGCACATCGGAACAAGATAGTCAGTTTCATGCACACATATGAAAAACAATTTTTCGCCATGTAGACACTGAAACACATAAACAAGCAATGGGCTTACATGTATCAAATAAGCAGCCACAGAAATGTATACACGTGATATAGTATTAAACAGCAACCATTGTGCGATATATATATGTATATTACATATAAGCGACCATTGGTGACATATATACCTAACCTTTGGCTGACAGTCAGCCTAAAGGTCGCGATATACATGTACTGTGACACTTTTACCTTTGGGGACACCAAATATATATTCTCTATTTGTATATATTAACAAGGCTTTATCCCCTTTTATGTTTAATTATCAAATTCAAATGTATATAACCCAAATTGAATAATAAATCAATGTAAGTTTGTAATATACGGCAATGTCGCTCTCAAAGTCGCAGTTTATAGTACTGTCTATACTAACGGTCGGATTTGCCCATATATATATATATATATATATATTACACAGATAAATAAAAACAGAATGCCTTTTTCTCCAACATGTTTCAATCTTTACTCTTCAGGAGATTGTAGCGGTTACAGTATGACGTCATTACATATATATTGTGGACGTCCACAATAGGGACAACATTCTAGAGCCGACAAGGTCACAGCTTGCAATGGTTTAACATTGGTTTGAACTTGTCTATGAAGTAGTGTTCTATATATATATGTGTACACTTACTTACTTTCGGTCCTGTAATGCTGATAATGCATAGTTTGAGTTCTACAGCCTTTTCCGCCTTTTTACTGAATCCACTCTGGTTTGGGCTCTGGTTATGTGATATTACTGGTACTAACGGTAGCATATCTTTATAGAACATTTTTTCTTGAATTTAATGAATAAAAAATGTGGTACCTAATTCTGTCCTGAAATATAGCATCTGCTTCAGTTCCAAGTAATATTGTGCATATCGTGATCACTAATGGAAGGGCCCAGGCCATGATGGTATCAATTCTAATTCAACTTAGTGTGTAACACGAAAGTTATGATTGGTCAATGCTATAGAATTTCCAATCGTGATAATCAGCATATACGATCGCTAATTTGAAAACCGATTCACCAAACCTTTGAATGTATTCCTACACTATTGGGGAGTAACGCTGTTTCTCAGGACATTGTCATTTGCAGATGCCATTGGTCAATTAACTCCTATCCAGGTAAAATGGGTGGAATTTGTGTTAAAAAGACAAAACAGTATCAAAAATTTAATTTTAAGTTCAAACAACTTACTCACAACGGGCTGCTGACCCAACACTGTTAGATCATGAAACAAGGTTTATGACGCCATTATGGAGCGTGATCGCCACTCAAGCGATGACGCCATTTGACAACAGAACTGATAATGCCCCGTAGTTGAGGTGCATCAGCAGGCCGCTCATTTCTGTAACTCGAGGGCGGTTTTCATCATAATACCGCCCATTTTATCTATAATACTATGATCATATCATCATTGTCAAATTTAGTCTGTGTGCATATAATAAAAGTGTGTAGTTTGAAAAGGGAACTACTTTCTCTGGCGATGGTGTAAGTTGAAGGAGTGATATGATTAACCTTTGACCTAGAGGAACTTTGACCGGTTTAAATAATGAATTTCTTTTCACGAAAAACAGCGTAAAACGAGTTGAATTAGAATGGGGATAACTGTACTGTGTTTGACCTAATTGGGACGACGATACTGGTGGTTATATAGCCAAGAAATTTAGTTATATCGGCAACGCTGCAAGTGATATAATCTATGGTACCTGTTATTTATAATTACTAACAATTACATATGTAATTTTTTTGTTTATTTCAATTACAATGCCCACAAATATATTTTCTAATATAGGTTATTGAATGTGAAACGCACAATAGTTACCATTATAGAATATTTCTATACAAGTTGTGGTACCATGGCAGTTAAATACGTATTTAGTGGATGCGAAGATATTAAATACTTAATATGGCAGCTACTTTTGAACGACATAAAGAAGTGGCAAATTAAAATGTTTACCTTGGGGTACAATTCTTTCAATGAATATACCTGAATGTCCTAAGATTATTTTTGACCTATAAATATATAAATCTCACAACTCTGTAGCTATTTAAACTATAGGGTATGTATCATGATTGCTTTCAGCAGTTGATGTTAACATGTATGTTTTGGTGCATTCATCGCTTGTACACAGAAAGGTAAAATGGGACCCATCTTGGTCCAGAAACATTATTAACATAGTAAACCCCAGTAAATCATACTCCCATGGTAAATAACGCATTCATTAGTAGTTTCTGAGGAGAAGTGGATAACGATACACTCTGTTCAGATGGAACGAGAACACTGGCTGAATAGAACGAGATTCAACTAGGTTCAAACATCTGTAAAAGTGACAAAATTAAGAAATTGCATAAAAATTATGAAATGCACACCTTTAGAGTCCCTACAAAAGACATGTAGAAGTTCATTCAATTCTGTTGAGCAGTTTTTGTGGAGAAGTGGATAGACTTCATCCCCTATTACACTATCATCATAGAGAAATTCAGCAAAATGTATCTAAGTTCAAATGTCTCTAAACTTACAAAAAAAACCAATAAAATACAAAAACAAAATATGAGATGCACACCATTAGAGTCCCAAGAAAGCCCATGTATAAGTTCATTGAATTCCACAGAGCTTTTATGGTGGTGGAAGTGGATAGAATACATTCCCTGTTTCGATGCACGGACGAACGGGCGAGACAGGGACGGACACCAGGGTAACTCCTATATGCCCCTGCCATATATGGCGGGGGCATAATAAAACATAATGGTTCACCTTGATAATCTTCACCTTGATACAAATGAATATCCAAACAAAAGTACACGATTACAGAATTCACAAAGTGACACTATAATGAATTATTATATTGTATAAACTTGCAGTTGAATCCCCCAAATCTTTATGAATATGGGCTTGCCTATATTTACACTGAATGTATAATGAGGTTCATAAGATTACAGATGTGCATGTATGCATAAACATTACAAACACGGGCTCGGTAAAAGCGGGTTGTCCAATGATATATCATCGATCTGTATATTTTACATTTGTCACGGGGACAAACCTTTCAACAAGAGTAACTACACTTGCATTCAAGGCTCTAAAGAGGTGTTCAATTATCTCATTACTGATTGAATGATCATAAGCATGTGTATCGATACCGTAACTGATATACTATCCAGCTTTTATTGACGATGGATCAATAGAGACTGAGTTTATAAATGCATTACTGTGGAAACTAAGTTTCTGAAATGAAAATGTTCACATCATTGTGTAAATTTGAAAAATCATATTGCCTAAAATACGCAGTTATGATATTCTGCTGAAACTGATTCCAATGGACATAAATGGCCAAATAGTTATAAAATGTGAAGTGAATGGATCACTGAAAATCAAGGTGTTCACAATGTGAAAATAGAAAAAATGTCCTCATGGGTGAAGAACCATCATGTGAATATTAACCAAACTAAATTTTAGTCCATTGGCTGACAGGGGTCCCCATGAGGCTCCTTCCCCAACCCCACAGGTCTACTTCTTGGGTATTTTCTAGTAGCTATGTGTCCCTCCTTTTAGAAAATGCATGTAAGAAGCTGGGGCAACATTAAACATGCTTTCTAAAATATGTACCTCGGGAACCAGTTTGTTTAATGTTAACATGCATTTTTCTAAAGGAGGGACCCATAGCTACTAGAAAAATACCCAAGAAGTAGACCTGTGGGTGGGGCTTATGGGGACCCCCGTCAGCCAATGGACTATTTATCCCTAAATATCAGAAGGTTCACTGTCTTATTCCCTTTTACAAAGATAAATTCCATTTCAAAAACAGGTTAACAGAAACAGCACCATGAGTTCAGGTGAACTGAAAACAGATTCAAGATCTGTTTGAAATCTTACCTTTTTTCAGAGATAAAAATGCTGATGGGAACTCCCCTCCAACAACAGGTACAGCTAGAACATCAGCATCCACTGCCCTGGATCATCCATACTGCCCTGGATGACAGTGATCTTACAGCTACACTTAGAGTGCAAATGAGCAAGATAGTCTTTAATTGCCACCTCAGAGGCTTCATTTTCACATGTTTCATGCTCTTCAATTGTTACCACACATTCAGAATTTTTCTGTATGTCTTGTATCAGTTCTTGTCCTTCATCAGTCAGGAATATTTCAATATCATCAGACAAGGGAATTCTTCAACATGGATCTTTCCTATGAACTCTTCAAATATTGTTTTAGCTTGAATGGCCTGTTCCTTTGGGCCCATAATGTGAAGACCTTGCTCATGACAGTACTCTATTCTAACATCTTGAGGTATTTCTTGCAATACTTCTGGAAATAATGTCTTGATATGACCCCATTCTTTTGCTTGATAGAGGTAAAAGGAGTGTTGTATGAGAATAGGTCTTCTTGATTTCATCAAGTTTAGAAAAACAACCTCCTGGACATCATCCGCACAAATTATGTTCAAGCACTGCTTCTGATCATCAACTCTGATCAGAAGTTTACCATGATGGAGTGGTTCTTGAACATCTAACATGTGTTTTTATGTCAGAAAGGTGCACATTTTCAACAACAGGTTCACCTGACAGGTCAACTTTGTTCTCTTTTAAGCAGCCAGATACATCTTTTATGCATGCATCAAGTAAGGTATGTTTCATACCATAGACCTTGTAGAGATTTTCTTTTTCTGTTGATATCAAACTGAAATGATTCCACTTTCTCATCAATATAATTGATCACCTCAGGTTTCTGTATGAATTCAAACTGTATTTCTGTCAGTTCCAATTCTTTGTTTGGCAGCTTCCTCACAACTCTTCCCCTGCATTATTTTCCAATGGAGCACCTGTTCTACCTTTTTTCTTTACCAACGCCAAGTAGTCACCAGCTGCCACAACATGTAGTTTTCCATTCTCTTCATATAATCTAAACTTGCCCTTTAGGACTGGTTGATTATCAGACAATTTGTCTTCCAGCTGTTGAACATGATGATTTTCCATTTCAGTTTCAATAACTGCTTCCTCAAACATCTTTTTTTCATCTGATTAAAATGATCTTCAACAATGTTCCTGATATCTTGAGTGCAGACAAACCTTAACTGACACGAGTCAACATCAACATTCACCATCAACTTCCCACTTCACAGGAAGGTTCATCAGAAAGCTCTTCACCAATTTTGTCCATGCCAAACATCTTGACAACTGGTTCATTCACAAGTGAAAATCTCCTCTCCATGATCAGAGATGGAAAGATTTCCCTCACCTTTTGTAAAGCTGTTACTGATCCAGCAAATAACCTCAACTTGTTCTGGGACACTTCAAAGTCATATCCATGTTCATCAAACTTTTTACTTCTAAAAAGCGTCTGATTTGTTCATTTATCCTCCAAAGCGACATAGACTAGTTGTGAAACGGCTTGTTCACACATCCTCATTGTGTGAGATGATTTTGGATTCCTTTGATGGCTTTGATGATCTCAGCAACTCACATATTGTTTCCCAACTTTGCCTGACAGAAACACATGATCCTTTCATTTCCACTCTTTCACTTGTGAGAAACAGTTCCAAACTATGTGACTGTGCCTTCTTCATTTTCTCCACCTGCTTCATCACAACACCAGTTTCTTCAGGTTCCAAGTATAAACAAACTTCATCATGGGCATAATCATCCATTATCTGTTCCAGAGTTCCCATCACTGTCGTAGCAACATCTTTGGTTACAATGAGTGACAACATGTTATCAGATTCCTTTGTAAATACAAACATCCTTTGGCTGAAATCAGGTTGTTGTCTATAAAGCAAATCTTTGGCCAGTTTGGGAGTTATGTCTATTTGCTCCTGGCCAAGGTCAACTGAAAATATCTCCAAGCATGAGGACAACAATTTCAGTGCCTTTGGCATGTCTTCACTTTCATCAACTGTTACTGTTGCGTTCCTAAACATGGGATCCATATCAAATCCAAAGCCTTCCTGTTCATATGCCTTGCTGACAAAATCTCTAGCAAAAGCTGACTGTTTCAATAACTGGTGCTCAAGTTCTTTGAGGGTTATAACCTCAGATGTTTCCTTACAAATATTCTTTTGTTCTTTTTACTGTACAGATAGCATAAATCAACTCTTTTACCTTTTGTACTTTCAATCTGAGGCCCAGACAGTCTGCAGCTTGGTTCACCTTCTGCTGTTAAATTTACTGTAACCTTTAATCCCAGGTCATCTCTCATTTTCTGTAGTTCAGAATGACCTTGTGCATGAAAATACTCCATCATTTCTGGCGGCAAAGGAACTTCCTAGTTCAACTCTTTTTGTATTGAGCCTGTATTTCTTTAAGCTGTTCCTCCACACCAGGCAAAATATCCTTTGTTCCAGTCAATGTAAGACAGTGTTCATGTTTGCTAACATGAATCACCATCTTGTCATGATATGCTTTGAAATCTTTATCCAAAACATCTTTCAATTCTTCCAGAGTGAAAAAGGCAAATATAGGCTCCTGTTTTGGGATGATCTTTGATAAAAATCAGACCAGAATAGTGACTGATGCTTTTTTCAAATGTACTGATATCACCTGATATCAGCACAACATGGTCTCTAATGTGCATTTCAGTAACCTTCTTCCTTCACAGCTTGCTCTATGAACTTCACTGCCCCTTGACAAGTTTTAATTAACTTGCATTCGTCATCTGATAATGTGATACATTTGCATGTTCTTGACTGAAAATATCCCACAATTTCTGAACAAAATTCTTCAACATGTGCTTTTTACCCAATACTAGTATCAAACATTTGTTCTGATTTTGAACAGTTCAGTATTAACACAACACCTGTGGTGACATCAACCAGTAGAGGATCAAACGTTTGCCAATGCTTCAGAAAAGAAGGTATTTGAATTGTTCAGAGTCCAGGTCTATGGTTTCATTCACAACATCCCCATGATCATACCAATCACATTGCAAATATCTTGAAAGATATCATTTGTTGCCGTTAAAGTTACAGAATGTTGCATTTGATTTATGATCACCATAAACTTTCCCTTTAAATTTTGAAACCTTTCCTCCAACAGGTTTGTCATGTCGACTATTGAGCACCAAGAATTTCTGGAAAATGGTAATGTTTGACTCAAAACAAAGTCATCTAAACCTGGACTCTGATGAGCTTGAACATCTTTTTCAGCTGTCAGAACAAGAAGTCTGTCATTGAAGTTAAATTCACAATTAATGCCATGTTTTCCAAAGCATAATACAACATAATTCTGAGCTTCTTGTCGGGAGCAAAAGGCGACTGTTGACAACTTGTCAAGGCTATTGTGCTTTGCAGCTTTACATTTATCATTTCGCCATCCCTTTCATCAACTCTTGTACTGGTTCCCACTTTAAATGGCAGCTTGTATACTGTTCTGGTTGCAGTGAACAGTTTCTCTTTCTCTCTGCTGCAGGTAGATTACCCACATCATTCTGTAATTGCATTGTTTGTGTGTATTGCTCCTCAAGCTTTTTGACTTCACAATTGACATCATTTCTGCAAGACTTTTCAGCTACAATGATTAAACAACCACTGTGAGCTCTGTGAGCTGTTGCCTTTCCTGCCAGATATACAGCAGTTT
Source organism: Haliotis rubra (assembly GCF_003918875.1). Taxonomy (NCBI): domain Eukaryota; kingdom Metazoa; phylum Mollusca; class Gastropoda; order Lepetellida; family Haliotidae; genus Haliotis; species Haliotis rubra. The sequence goes on from NW_025765509.1 coordinate 19,413, forward strand.
TGGTCCAGTTCCTGACAATGAACTTCTGTTTCTCATCTTCGGGATGGTTTCCAGAAAGTATTTGTCAGTAGCTTCCTCCAGGATTTGACGAACGGTTTTGCACTGAGACATGAAAAGCTATTACTCACTCTGCACACTCCCATATATGTTAATACAATATCGTCTTGCGGATTTCTTTCATGTTATAACTATGTGATTTCAGTTTTGACTGTATATTTCCACATCGTTTCAAATGAAACCAAACAGAAAGCCCAATGTCTTCAATCCTATCTTCATAGAGGGAGCCATCACTTCCCTTTACACAGATAGTGATTTTACAAGCATCATCTTGTACTGTTTCCTCACTACCTGAAAAGACAAAACATACCTATGAAACATTTCCAGCAAAACTTCTAAAATGAAAAGTTTAGAATTATCAACATATGTATAAACCTAAAGGGGTATTAAGACTGACCGTGTTTACTATTGTACACCACTGCCAAAATCACCCCTCTTAGGTGCATGGAGGATGCAAACTACAGTAGAACATGGATATAGCGAAAACGGATATAGCGTACACACGGATATAGCGAACAAACTTAAAAGTCCCATCAATAGTCCTTTATAATATTAAAATTATACGCTTGAATAACGAACTCGTGAGTAGCAAATTAACGGCTATAGCGAACTGATTTACTACCCCCAAGACCCAATTAATGACGTGATTAGCGAACTCATTCAGTGTCAGCTCAGCCACTTAGCAGTATACATCAACCTTGTTGGCGGCGAATCAACATTGTTTGATGGTCATTAATTAATTAACAAAACAAACATGTCGTGTTTAAAAGCTTGACTGGTATACAGGTCTTCGTTCACTCTATCACTTTTGACACCAAGCTTCAGATAATTCAGGCTGTAGATTCAGGTGTAAAATCTAAGACAAACATCGCTTTCGACTTTGGCATTCCAAAATCCACTCTCAGTTTTATTATTAAGAATCGCGAATCTATTCTTGCAAAATCTGTGTCTACTGATTTTGGCCCCGCCTGCAAAAAGTTAAGAGCTGCCAATCACCAAGATGTAGAAGATGCTGTCTACAAATGGTTTCAAGGGGCTAGAAGTGAGAACATTCCCTTAAATGGTCCCATGTTGCAGATTGTTAAACATGTTCTAGCTAATGTCTGTGAATGATAAATTCAGAATTTTAATGTTATGTCAATGTACATGTACAAGAATAAAGATTTGTAGCCTCAGCATATGCATGTCTCTACATCTCTACAATCCAAGATGGCAGTCAAATGTGAATAACGAACAACGGACATAGCGAACTAAATTTCTTGGTCCCTTGGAGTTCGTTATATCCGTGTTCTACTGTACATTTATGTTCATTAGTTCAACACCTGTACCCATTTCTGGTGTCCCCCCATGATGTTGCTGGAATATTGCTAAAAGCGGCATAAAGCCAAACTCAGTCAGTCAGTCAACACCTGTGTACAACTACTGACCAATATGTGTGCAGTGTAGGGATGGGTTTCTGTTGTATTTGGCAAACAGATGACATGAATAGTCCATAAAACATGCAATGTCAAGTGAATCTGCAGCAGACCTGTGTACACAAGACCATAAGCACAAGGTTCACCCTTTCTTCATTACTGTTAGGCTGCCAGAATAAATGTGTACTTTTCCCACTATATTCCACTCTAGCCATTTTAACTGCTGACAGTAGAGCAAAAGTGAATTTATGTAAGAGTGCATTGCTACACGAGTCAACAAGATTGTTACAGATTGGTCAATGTTTGCAATAAATCAAGAGTTTGTGAAATGCAGACATTTTCTTATCACCTTGGGGCTCTCTCATTCCCAGCGAATACAAACATTTCCAATGATCAAAGTCAAACTTTTCAAGTGAGTGAGTTTAGTTTTACACCGCGACTCAGCAATATTCCAGCTATATGGTGGCAGTCTGTAAATAATCAAGTCTGCTAATCGGGGAACCGATGACATGTGCCAAGTCAGCGAGTCTGACCATCTGATCCCGTTTAGTCGCCTCAAGCATAGTTGCCTTTTGTGGCAAGCATGGGTTGCTGAAGACCTATTCTACCCCGGATCTTCACGGGTCTCAAACTTTTCAAGACAACATAAAATTATTGAACATTCCTAAACACCACATGGCCCCTGGTTAGTACATGTTCCATGTTTGGATGAAAAATATTAAATAGGTTTTCAGTTCTTCTCTCAAATGCAAATCTAGAAAAGTAAGAGAGTGTTGAGAGCTGTATGTTTTGATAATGTTTTTAGAGCTTGGAATTAATCATTGATCAAGTGGATTGATGAATGAACTGATGCATGAAACTGCTCTTGAAAGAAACAACCAAAAACTTTGCAAAGTCATAGATCCGATGTGGGTAGAACGAATAATATTGTGCATCCCTCTGGGTGCAGTGTATTTTATTCTGCGGCCATTCTATTCATTTGTCGTCCACGTAAAATCCTAAGAATGCCCAATATCTGTAATTAGCAAAGGCTATGACAGGTTTTATTTTATATATCTTCCTAGGTTTTGTTCAGAAATACTGCCATAGTGTGCTCCAGAAACAAAATGATTATGGACATACTGATGGAGGGACAATATGTTATATTTTTCTTATTATAGGATATTTATATAGCGCATATATCCATGCACCTAGTATATGCTCAATATATGCTGAGGGATAAAAATGAATATGAAGATGGATGGACAGACAGACAAGCTGATAACCAAATCCCTCCAAATCAAACTTCAACATGACCAGAAATGGTGAGCTATTCAGCACAATTGGAACACTGAGATCACTGTTAAAGTGTTCAGTTTTTCATTCTTGTTTATCCATGTAGCTACATCAGGGAAAACAAGAAGACAAAGTCATCAATATCCCCATAACGGCAAAATACTCTCTATTAATTTGTCTACCAGTTATGATAATGTCAAATGTTTTGGAGTGTATACAGCAAAGTGGAAGGTCAGAGTATTGAAAGGTTTTAAGATTTGCTCCAGAAAGGAGCACTACCACCAAATTCAGTTGAAGCCTAACTTGTTGCCACGGAAATGCCACAAGATGACATCCTCATAGTTACAGTTCCCATGGAAACCACAAAAATAAAATTCATATCTGGGGCTAACGCTCAAAAGGCACATCTAGGGATGATGCTTGATATGTGTACCAAGTTTGATGAAGCTAGCATGTATAGTTTAGGAGATCTGCTCCAGACAAGATGACATCCTCAAAGCCACAGGCTAAGTCACAATTCCATGGAAACCACAAAAAATAAAATTCATATCTGAGTCTAAACCCCAAAAGTCACATCTATGGATCATGCGTGACATATGTACCACGTTTGAAAAAGCTAGCATGTATAGTTTGGGAGATCTGCTCCGGACAAGATGACTTCCTCATAGTCACGGCGTAAGTCATGTTTCCATGAAAACAGCAATCAATAAAATTCATATCTGGGTCTAACCCTCAAAAGGCACATCTAAGGATGATGCCTGATATGTGTACCAAGTTTGATGAAGCTAGCACACATAGTTTAGGAGATCTCCTCCGACAAAATGACATCCTCATAGCCACAGCCTAAGTCACGCTTCCATGGAAACCACAAAAATAAAATTCATATCTGGGTCTAAACCCCAAAAGGCACATCTAGGGAACATGGTTGACATGTGTACCAAGTTTGGTTAAGTTATCACGAATAGTTTAGGAGATATGTTTAGACAAAGTGTGTATGGACGATTACAGACAGGCGGACGACAGACGGATTGAACTCATTTCTCTATCCCCATAAATTCATTGTTGCAGGGGATAAAAACTGATTTAAAAAGGGGGCTTACATTAAAGAAACAAACAATTGTAAGTTGTTTGATGTTCTTTGTGTGGCTTAATGTATAATATCTATTAGGAATGATTATAAGCAAAACAATCCATCTCAAAACAGGTGCATCTGAATGAATATCCCACAGTGTAAGTCATGGTTGTGATTGTGCATCTTGATACACTGAAATGCAATGCACAAAGCCTTCTTAATAGCAACACAAGAAGTGCAGCGGCTGTACTGTTCCCATGGTTGTGAATTCTGTGACATTTAACAAAAGTGTTACCTGTGGATAAGCTTCTAAAGGCTGCAAAATTCAACTTATCTATGGTAATATGTGGAATATATTGAGATAAACTTCAGACATGACACATATGAGGGTCAGCATGACGGGATCTCAATTTGCACTCATCCAGTTTTGAATCCACCAAGATGCCGCTTCAAATGCAAGATGTCCCTTGGAATCTTTCCGTTATCCTGTCTGCACCTATGGAATTGCTTAAGATTCTCAGAAAGACTGCCCTTTTGTCTTTCATGGCAACAAGGGCCGGAATGTGGGAGATTCAAGCATGCAAATTGTCCTTCTCACTCAATCATGGAACGCCAGATTGGCATACATCGCTCTGTGAGTTTGGTGCCAAAGATCATACCATTGAGAAATATCTTTAGGCCACTGTCAATATTTCATCACAGCTCTAGAAATGTCTAACCTCAAGACAAACCTTTATGTCCTGTGTGAACACTAAAGGATGCTGAATGAGTTCAAAGTAACAGATCTGTATTTGTTGGAAACTGGGCAATTTCAAGAGCAAGGGTAATAGTCAGGAACACTGGGTGACTGTTTTTAGAATGTATTAGGAACATCCTATAAATTTGGTATCAGTATATCTGGATGTATCTTGCTATCAGCTGTCTCTCTTTTTACTCATAACTTCAATGTAAAAATGGTTTCTTTGGATGTTTCACATGTTCAATGGCCAACTCTTTCAAAAGTCACATGTTCAACATGTTGTATGTACTGCCATGATTCAACATGTTGTACCATGATTAAACGTATACTAAGCACAATAGCACATGCTACAATAAGTTGCAAAAGAGCAATGCTAGCAAATAGCAATATGACATGAGTTTCAAGTCCGACTAGATCAAGAGTCAGCTAGAGAGGATTATAAGTACTGCAACATTTTGTGTTATATCAGCTTGAGTTCCCTGATATGCAAGTCCACTCTACTAGAATTTGGGGTATTTCACTGACTCTAGACCAACAAGATACCTGTCTATGATGTTTTTCATTAAAACTGTTGATTTTCTGTATTCTCAAAAAATGTATACAAGGTAATGTAGCAACTCAAATTCATTAGAAAGCCATAGTCAACAAAACACAGTCTAACCTTAAGGTTAAGAAAAAACTCTTGCACCACTGCATCATAAAATAATGGAATGTTTTGTTTTTGTCTCATTTAATGACAAACAAATAATTCAGTAAATGTTCTGTGTTTTGAACACAAAACCATAGCAGCAAAATGCCACAATACTAAAAACAAGTAGTTGTCACTAAGGTGACATAATCCCCACCGCAAATCATCAAATAAAACTTAAAAAGTAATGAAAGTGAAGGTTGTAGTTTAAGATGAAGTTAAATGTCACAAAAGCATGACCAGTCAACCTGCACCTTCCCAAGATGATGTTTTGTGTAAAATCTGAAGAAATTACCATGAATCGTTTGTGAGATGTCCCGATGACAAGGTGAACATGTACGTTAACAAACTGAAATATTCAATGTGTTGCTATGACCTTGACGAATACATGAAGGTCAACCAAATCGACAGGGCCCTGCATCTTCCCTAGATGAAGATCGGTGTGAAATATGAAGAAAATCCAGCGAATGGTTCCTCGCTGATAAGCTTCACATGCAGGTTAACATACTGAAATCTTCAAAGTGTTGCTGTGACCTTGAAATCTATGTGTTGGTCGCCAAAATCAACAGGGTCCTACGCCTTCCCTATGAAGCTTGATGTCAAATATAAAGAAAATCCAGAAAATGGTTCTTGAGATATCTCGCTGACAAGCTTAACATGCAGGTAAACATGCTGAAATCTTCAAAGTGTCGCTGTGACCTTGAAAATTACGTAAAGGTCACCAAATTCGACTAGGGCTACGCCTTCCCTAGGTGAAGGTTGGTGTCACATATGAAGAAAATCCAGTGAACGGTTCTTCAGATATCTCGCCAACACAAATGCACAAACGTATGGAGCCTAATATGTATCCCCTGTTGCGTGTTTGGATGGTCTAACAAACCCTTATAGAAGGTCGCATCAGCTAACTGTTAAGCGACCTGTGACCGTCCAATCAAATGAAAGACGTCCGAACGGATTTAGCCAATCAGACAACGGCTACTGTTATGAAGCAATCAATGGATGCATCCTTATAAATAGACAAATATTTAATAAGGGGGGTAATACCTTATCGTGGGGTACGATGAGCAATTCCTCTCGCACAAATCCCCTACCTGGTCCGTCTTTCAAGTGACACAAATGGGGTTCATCTTCTTTGATATCCACCCTATCGATGAGGTACGTTTTGACAGACCATACGGGGCCCGTGGCATGACGTCAATCCCCTCCCTCAAGTTCCCCGGGCTGGTACAAGTACCTCACGCTGATCCAACCTGATAGTTTTTTCTCAGGGTTTTTACGCTTGGATGGTGGTGGTGCGGCTGATTCAGTCATCACGGATTTCATTTCAATGGCCTCGACGATTTTTTTGTCGATGAGTCGCGTCACTTCGGTGTTGATGGCATCCACCACTCAAGGTAAAAGGGTCACCCATTCCGTCGATCATTTTTCGGGCTTTACCATCTCTTGGGCGTACTGGTGTCAGAACAAACACTCGGCTAAGGTGCTGTTAAATCTTTCGACAATGGCTTGGCTATGGTGAACTCCTGCTATACCGCACCTGACCTGGACTTTGTGCTTGGTCAGCAGCTGTGACATGGCTCCCATGAACACGCGTCGGGGATCGACTTGTAATTCGGTCGGCCACATTAAAGGGCTCCTTTTGTATATACATTCTAATGCCTCAGCTACATGACTGGAATCTTTCACAGTGAGTGGCTCTGCCTCCTTGAAGCAACTGGCAACATCCACGATGGTCAGAGCATACTTGTGTGGCTTTGGCGAGCTTGTGGATAGCGTGCCTTTCCAGTATCTCCGAGGGCTGTAATACATCTTTCCATGATTTATGTGGTAACGCGGATAAAGCCGGATCTGATTGATAATCGCATTTTTTTCGTTATCGTACAAATCTATGTGTTCTGCCATGTCCTCGTGACACGCTCTCGTATGATTTTTCAAGAGCAACGAAGTCAGTGTCAGTATACAACACCTAGCATCAATTACTAGCATCAATTACCGTATTGCTTTTTTAACTCGTTGTAGCAGAAATCGTACATCAAATGTTTGGATAGGATCAAGGATACTCATTCCCACATAGACCGGTCGATTGAGTCTGATGTGACTTTTGTTCACATGTAGATCCGCTTGCTTCGATTAAAGGCCGGGCTCGCTATGAGTTTCCTCAGTTTTTCTTCTTAATTGGATCTAACCAGTTTTACATTGATACGTTTCCTTAAATTCTCAATGGGTTTACCGAACCCCGAATTGTTCATGAGCTCATACAGGTTTTTCTCAAAATCACTGGTTGCTTTTTTTCTCAGATCCGTATTCAATCGAATGTAAGGCTCCATCCAGGGGCTTTGCTCAAATTTTATAACTCAGTGTATTTTTTTCAGTTTCATTCCCAATGACATATACAGCTGTAGATTTCTATAATGGATGACGACTTGGTTTATCCATAGCTGGGTATGAAGATCCCACGCGAGCTTGGTCTTATCCAACAAGTTTTAGGGATAGTCATAATGCTTTAAAATCCAACCCACTTGAACCCGGAGGAAGGTTGTTTACCCAGCCGCATAAAATTGTTGGCATCGAGGTAAAGAATGTGATTGGTGGGTTTGCTCGAAACATAGCCTTTCACGTATTTATTTGGGCTTTTGCATAGCGCTTGGAGACCATCGCGACCCCGCCTTGCGATCCTTTCTGGATTAACATATGCATATCGTAATCTGTTAGGAGTTCTAGTTATACACCCGTTTTCTTAAGCAGAGCATCCCGGTGACAGAGAGACCAGGTGAAGTGGTTACGGTGAAGGTATCGTTGGATTTTACCAAATTGTCGAAGGACAACAGGAGAGACTGGACATTGTCGATGAATTTCAGATCATTTGACGAGACGGAGATGTATTTTTCCATGTTGTTAGGGATGCATTTTCGAGATGGCCTGCAAGATAAGGTGGGCATCGTACCCACGAAGGTTGTGAAACACCACAGGGGTGGGTATCTTTTGGGGATCGATTCTAAGCTTTAAGTTGCACACGTTGTGAGCGGCACCTCGGTACCGACCTGTGATGTGACAATGATCTCTCACGGAATCCCGTTCAGGGGTTGGTTACACACGTGGCAATGAGTCGACGTTTGGTGAGTTCTACGGTCATCCTTCGTCATACGCATGGGCACAATGTTAGATCAAATGTTGTAGACGGGTGAGAAACGTTTCGGCTGCGTCGGGACCTCGGTAGATCACAGGAGCGTTGGTCTGTCCATCTGTTTTATTCCTTGAGAATCTTGGCTTGAAATGAAGACTGTCTTGGGAGTTTGAGGGAGATCCTCTGACATTGGCATCATGTAATCTGGAAATGAAACTTCTAGGACTGTGACTTTACCTGGGAAAGTGTATCTAGCTGAGTTGAGTTTCAACATGTTTGACTGATAAGCCTAACTGTGCCAGCTTTGCTTCCTCTTCCATACTATGATTGGCTGTATCATAAGACGAGGAAGTGGTAGCTGTCAGGGTAGGATCCATGCTGTCTATGCATTTCGTGCTGGTCACTGCTCTATGATGAGAGCTATCTCTGCAGTCTGAGCTGATAGTATGGCTCCTGTGATCTGTATGGTGTGTGCGACCTCTGCAACTTATAGTAAAAGACTGGTCTGTGCCAGTAGATCCTCTGTTATTTGTATGGACAGTGCGGTGGCTGGTGCATTCTGTGTGTTCTGTTGTTACAGGCTATTTGTGTGCCCTCTATGGTCCATTGTCTCTGAAAATGCCTGCCAAGAACTTGGTCTGTACCTAAATGCAAGGGAGAAAGTCATGCACTATGACTTGTGATATAAGCGACATATCTGTGTAGACAGCTGTAATTGGATGTGAGGTCCATGATTGCCACATCTAAATTGTGGTGATCAAACAGAGATTGAGCTAAATTGTTGGCTTGTGGTGAATTTCTCACTGCTGAGCTGAAGTCCTGTTTACTCATTTGCCGAGGTGATAGTCTCTGTCAGCGCTGGCTTTGGCCTAGACTTGCCCATTGCCTGGAAGACAGCATCACAGGTGCCTCCTTACTCTCAGTGATGGCTGTCAGTCTGTCCAATTGGCCTTTGAGATCACAGAAAGGTTTAAGGGCCACTGACAAGGCTTCCTCAGTGATGTACTTTGGCAAGGTGTGATAGGATCAGAGTCCACCTGAATGTTGACTTATATCTCCAAATCATCCATGATGACGGCATGAGTGAGGGGATGCATTATCGCCATCTTTTTATCCTGACCTCTCTTTAACGCAAGGGCATACTTCTTAAACGATGAGGGCGATAGAGAGTGAGAGAGACTGCATAGGAAAATAAGAAACAGGGCACCTCCACATATTTCCAACACTGGCAAAATGAATCAGAAATTTGTCAAATGTTTTGGTTATATTACTCCACACCACATACCTTCAGCATATTAAATTTTTATCATAAGACTTTACGAAACAAAAAGTAAAAGAGTAAAGTGACATTTTACACAGTCACTACCGTGGCTATATTCTTTGAAAAGGTGCCAAAGACACCACAGCTTGGAAACAATCAGTTGTCACTAAGGCGACATAATCCCCCGCTGCAAATTATCAAATCAAACTTAAAAAGTAGTGAAGGTCGTAGTTTATAGATGTCAACATGACCAGTCAACCTCTCTTGACATCTTGTTCTGTAGCTGGTTAATATGCTGAAATCTTCAAAGTCTTGTCATGGCCTTGAAAATTATGTGAAGGTCACCAAAATGGACTGGGCCCTGCACATTCCCTAGATGAAGCTTGGTGTCAAATATGAACAAAATCCACTGAATGGTTCTCGCTGACAAGGTAAAACGTAAAATGTAGGTCAAGGTCACAAAACCTGAATGGGACCTTTTCACATACTGTGACGAACCTAGGTACCAAGTATGGAAAGAGTCTAGTCAACCGTTCTTAAGATATTCAATNAAGGTCATATGTACGAACGGGGATAACAAAAGGACCAGTGCTTCAAGATACAGTCAGTCATCCCTTGCCATAACTCAGGTCTTGGGGTCAATGGATGCATTCCCTGCAAGATACATCAGTCATCCACCAGCATAATACTAGAGCTGTGTATTGTGGCGTTAGGAGACACCAGCAGTGGGAGACGATATATCCCGATACCAGTTTAATGAGGCGAGAGACGAAACATCACGAAAATATTGGCAAGGAACCTGTGAGACGATGATCATACGATACAATTGTATGTATACTATCGTATCCCGAACTTTACAATTTCTAAATGACTGAAACTTTATTTGTCATACAGCAGAACTTGTTTTACATTCACACACACTTAAAAAGCATTTCATTTAATAAAGTTTCAGCATTTAATGCTTAAGAAAGTACAGTCAAACATATTCAGTATACCTTGATCTAATATATATAAATTTGAAAGTGAAGTTTCCCTTAGGAAGTTGTGCTTCTATACCAATGCTTTCACAAACAACTCACTGTCATTTATTTCAGAATCACTGAAGAAATCTCTTAAGTCTGCTTTCTAAACTTTATCTGTTCTTTGTTCTCTTCTTAACAAAGCTATGACATTGTTCATAGTTGTTAATAAATGGTGTTATTTGTCAAACAACTACAACATATCTGCACATTTCAATTACTTGAAGACAAGTATTCTACAGGTCACAGAGTTTGTAAAATGTTCACACTCTTTGACTTATACACCAACTCCTTTGTTCATGTAACAAAGATAACAGACAAAACAAATTCATTTAAAATTCAATTTGTTTTTAAAACTCAGAAGAATTTCAAAGAGACTCCTTTCCTATTCCCAATGCAATACTCCTTACAACTTTAAGTAGTATTTAAGTTGTATCAGTATATATCGTCTCTTGTGGGGATACAGTGATGTATCATGGACCCTCGCGATATACATATCCTGATATATTGCCTCATTGTTTTTTGTATCGATGTACTCGTATCGCATAGTTGACAATGTAAACATCGATACCATGATGAATTGTTACACCACTACGTAATACACAACATGGAATAAGGACCAAGTAAAATCATAACTGCTATTTTGTGTATTGTGCCCTGTCAAAACCATGCCATATTGTCGGAAGTGAAAAAAACACCTGTAAATGCAAGTAGGAAACTTGTAATCAATTTGATAATTCCACACTGTCATTCCTGTTATGCAACCTGTTACTCAACTAAACCAGAAATAGCAATCAGCGGTGCATACATGTTCTGTTCCCATCTACTAGTGACTCAGTTAAAATACAACCCGATAATATAGCTTCAAAGAATGTCTATTCCATTATCAGAATAATTCATATCTTTGTTCTTTTAAGAAGGATAATATATATATTGCTTTTGTGTTAGTATAATGAATGTTTTATGTACACATTTAATATAATTGACACGGGCTTAGCACTTTGGGTATGTAGGTGAATACATTTTACATATGGGACAGTTTGACAAGCCACTGTTGACTTCACATGACATTTTGATTGCAAAACCAAAATACTGGCAATATTTTGTCAAATATAATTTCAATGAGTCAATAACTCGTGTCTTGAGGTCCATGGATGACAAGGCAAAAATCAGCTTGTGATTGCTGAGAACAATGTAAAATTGGTGCTACTGCGGGTGGAGCGAAAGGCTGAATCGCATGAACATGGTATGCGGAAGTTGTATGCGTATAGAATGAGGCAAAATTAGCATGCCATTGCACACACGTTCTTACTGATGTCACTGTAAACAGTTTTGAATTGAATGAAAATGGGACTATATTCAATCCAATGAACTGAAATCTAGGATGATCTTTTCTATTATGTGTTTTCTGGCATCGTACGTTTTCAGATGGCAGTATTTACTAACGCTATATACAGAGTGCTGCCTCAGAGCAAACATCGTAAGTACTCAGGTGAAGGCACGACTTTATGATCAAGATGTATTTTATAATAACAATGTTCCCCTGTCAGTGTGATTAATCAAGAAAACTTGAATGATATCGACAGCATCTGAAAACCCATGATACATGGATATGTACAATGAACAATTTTTGTGTGCAACTGAGAGCCCCCAATAAATGAGATAGTAACATGAAAATAAGCTAAAAGTAGAATGAAGATACTGACGTAACTAGACCTGGTGAATAAGGCCCTACGTGAACAAAGTTGTATTGATACATACGATACATACGGTACATATGGCCATGTAACAAACTGGGGAATATACATTGCAGAGATATAAAGCAACAGTAGCCGTTACAGGGCCATACTATCACAGGCACATGGATCGCTGGGCTTGAAGCAGAGTAGCTTCTGGAGTCCTTATGTACCTCTGAAAGCAGTCTGATTGCCAACGACCCAAGGTCTTAATCAAGTGATCTTCGACACGTGTGCATGCGTGGCCCAAGCAGCTGCACCGATACGGAAAGAGTGTCCGGAGTAATCTGCGGAGTTGAAACCAGCCAGAGACAGCGCTCTGCTTAGCCATGAGAGGAAGGTGAGTCCATTGATAGGTTGATTGTGTCTACCGATGAAGAGAGCGCCTCAGCCCAGAAGCTTGTTTGAGATTTCTGATATGATACAGTTTCCTAAGGCTGGAATCTGGACACAGAGAGCTGTTAGAGAATAGCATGATTGGCACCTGACAAACTAAAAAGGGTCTGTCTTAGATGCCTTAAGTAGGAGAGTACACTTCTTTGTAGATGTGTCAAAACTTAGATCGCCTCACACATACATTAGCACTGGGATCAAAGTTGTCTGCGTAGTTTTAAAGTTATCTCTCCACACGAAGAAACCAGAAAAGTCTGTGGTACACATGCATTCCATGACAAAGTCATTCATAGTACGAGTCCGAGTAGTCCAGCCGCGGAGGGTAGCTACCACCAATTTGGATAGCACACTGTATGTGATAGGTAGTCGCTTTCGTTGGACTGGCACTTGGAGTTTTTTGTACCCTCTCATAATGGATTGGAGTCTATTCATAGCACCGAATGGACGTTGTCAAATAGGGTTAGATCACACTGTGCTTGAGGTAGAAGAATCGCACCCCGCGAGGTATGATTTCACTGTCACTTGTTTCAGTTTGAGGACCCCATAGCTATGCGCAATGAAGTATAGCAACAGGCTTTCGGTCACTGGTGGAATATGAGTCGGAGAGGAGTTGGTACAGTCTGAAGGTCAACAGGAAGTTGGACCGGTAGCAGTTCATGCCCGTATTGTAGACTTCTTGTGTTCCTTTGCTGATGGTGGCTGACCACACGGTTTTGAGGTGATGATTTTGTCCCCCATGACTTGCGAGCTAGGGGGCACTGATGTGGGTCGGGCTGAGCATGAGGGGCCAGTGTTTGGAACTTGTGTAGCTGCAGTGTAATGAGATAAGGAATCTGCAATGTTGTTAGGAGAACCGGGACGTGTTTAGCTAGTATGATGAAATTATTCACTGCCGTTGTCCAAGTAAGCATGCACATACTAGTAAGTGACATGTTTTCACATTTAGATCTGCAGGCATAATTCAGGTGGCCAACTAGAGCGAGAATCTCTCTCTTTGTACAGGTTTTCCGTGGTCGAAAATTGTTCCAGTAGTTCGAAATGCTAACTATCTTGTCAGATGGAAGTCTGGCAGTCATGTCGATGGAGTTCAAAATAATGCCACGATATTCAATTTCGGTGACTGGCCCTTTAGTCTTATGCTTGGCTAAAGGGATGTTGAGTTCTTCGAAGGCACTTAGGATAGTTCTAATCGTGGCCTGTGAATCGTAGTTGGGTGGATCTATCGTCAAAAAGTCGTCCAACAGGTGTAGTACGTGTGGCAAGTGGTAGTTGTTCGTGAATATCCAGCATATGGCCTGTGACAGTGTGTCAAATATTTTTGGACTAGAAGCGACATCCAAAGCGAGTCCAGTATAGAAGTAGTAAGATTCTTTCCACTTAAAACCAAAGAAAGGCCAATACTTTGGGTCCAGTGGGATCTGCTTAAAGGCATCCGTGATGTCTGCCTCGCACATCTGCGCACCTCTCCCCAACTTGATGATTATGGCAATAGCTTTGTCCAATGTCACGTATGTTAAAGAACAAGCATCCTTATCAATAAGCCCATTAATGCTAGGGACATCATCTTTGTCGTGTGGTGCCGATAAATCCAGAATCAGGCATTTCTTCCCTTAATATTTCCCTCGGCCAAGCCTAGCGGACTCACTCTGTAAATGTCATAGGGTGGGGTAGTGAAAGGTCCAATCACATACTGTGTGGTCACGCGTTCTTTCTTGACTCCAGGAAAGCGTCAGTTCAGGGTGCTGAGATTGTTGCTGCATTCTACTGTACATAGAGGTGGTGTTTCCAGCATAGGACTAAATACTGAAGTTAGCCCGAACAACAAGTATTTGCAAAACGGTTTATCAGGGTGGTGATCTAATTCACGGCGTAAATGTTCAACGTTAATGGGGGTCAGTTTCTCCGCTGCTCCTGTTCTCAGTCAATCGAGTGGTGAGGATGTCTCTTCCTTGCACTGAGACTTCGAGTGCTGTTTGCGTGAATTGCAGTTCAAACAGACATGAGCTTGAACGGACATGTAGACTGAGTACATCCCAAATCATTGTAATTGTTGCAGATCTCTTTGCGTCCCTCACGCACGGGGCGTCCCTCATGTGCTGACTTTGAAATGTCTGGATGGGGTCTTGATTTTCTTCATTGATTTCATTGATAGGATCGTTAACACTAGCGGCGCTGTTTGCTCCTGTGGAGGATCGTCTACCCCGTCTGGTCGGCCTATCTGCCATGCTGACGCACAAGGAAGCTTGATGAGTTGGTTAATGGTGCTGATGGTGAGGGATGGCCGTGATTTTTACGGATAATGGAGTTGCTGTGGCAAGAGTAATAATTTGAACTTGGCAGCACAAGGGTAGGCATGAAATGAGATCGAGGTTTCCCATAATTTGCATACATGACGTCACCCATACGAGAATAGTGCATTATGGGTGTACAAAATAGTTTGGTACAAATTTACATGCGGGAATATAATACATGGAAGTTGTTGCAAACAGTTGTAAATATAAAAGAAAGATAGTAAACATGTGGGAATGAAATGTAAACAATGTTTGAGGAAATATAACACTTAGACTTAGGTAACCGGAAGTAGCTACGAAGCATGTTACGAGAGATATTAAACGAAGAGGAACTAACTGAGCATGATGGTTAATACTTTAGTAAGAATTTGAACAATATAACGTAATATAGTTGATATAAGATTTAGCAAGGGATGTAGGTAAGGAGGATACATAAAGTAGAAGAAATTTTACAGAAGGTAATGACATTAGGTTACCAAAGTAAGTACTGTATGTGAACGGACAAGCGTGAAAGCCACAATTAGATATATCCAATGGCATACGCTGTGTGAGATAATGTCATCTCTGCACAAACAAAATATATAAATTTACATATATATCGCGGGGAGAAACGGAGGGTATTAGATCCCATAATCCAGAGGTAAGTTTACTAACAATTACTAACAATACATGTAATTGTTCCTAATTTTAAAGTAAACACTACCTCTGGATTATGATAGCCTGAATCCCACATAAGGATGGAGGGTCCCCTTGAAGATGTTCCCCATTACATACCACTAGATTATCCTTAATCCACTACGACTAACTATGACTTGTTAGAGATATCCTTAGATTATCTCCATATTGGTCAGTAGTAGTGAGGGATCAAATCCTAAAAGGTTCGAGAAACCCCTAATTTCCTTATTTATGTGACAATATTGGGCTTAATTCAACAAATTCTTTGGTTTATGACATCACTTCCGGTTCTATGACGTCACTCCCGTCCGGTTCTATGACGTCACTTCCGGGTCTTATGTCACTGCCGGTTTTGTTACATCACTTCCATACCTGTCAACTCTCACGCATTTGGCGTGAGTCTCATGCTTTATTGGCAAATGTCACGCCTCACCTCCAAATAATAATCTCATGCATATCTGGTAGCCAAAAATAATTTCAAAATTTATATGCATTTTCATTCGTTTTTTCGCGTAAAGTTGAACATTGAAAAATGCCTGAATGAACGAAGTACTAAAACAATGTTTATGCGAATGATTCAGCTTATTCCGCGGACTTACATATGAGCTGGCGCAGCGCAATTGGACTTCCCTTCTGGCTATAGCCAATCACAACAGCTTTTTCTTATGCTTTCTATTTTACGAGGTTCCTTTGTTTGAGACGCAAAAACATGGACAGTGGATCTGATTCTGAGGGGCCTTCTGATGCAAAAAAAGCAAAAATTACGAAATATTATGGTGCTGCTAAGTATGACACTAAGTTTAATCCTAAATGGACGTAAACACATCCATTTATTGTTGCCGATTCGACAGACAGACATCATTTTCGATGCACCATATGCAATCGCAGTGTAAGCTGCAAACACCAAGGGTGGAAAGATGTAGAAAGACACATCAGTCGAAATTCCCACAAAGAGTTGGAGAAAATAACGTCGTCTACAAAGGTTGATATCTTCTCATCATTTGCAGCACACAACGCTATTAGCGACCAGGTACGTTACATCTTTAAGTGCATGAATTTTGAGTCCTCAAACTTCGTAATGAATTGCTTTTTTAAAAATACATTCTAGATCTAATTTTGTTTTGTGTCAATGTGCTGAAAATTAACGTTATTTTTAATGTGTTGAATTTGAATAAATACTAATTTTGTTTTCCTGAATATTACATGTTTTGAATGAATTTTAATAAATGCATGCCCTATTCTTATTACAGAACATTTGCATGAATTGCATGGTATGTTTAACAACTATGTCTTTAAATGGTAATATACATAGCATAAATGTTAATATATATATAAATAAATGTTATATAAATATAATATATAAATATAAAAATATATATAAATAAATGTTATATAAATATAATATATAATAAATATAAAATATATATATAGAATAAATGTTATATTATATATAAAATGTTAATATATTTAGACTTGATCCACATCTATATTAATTTAATATTTTAATATGGCTAATATTTTGCTATTCATCAGGCATTTTGCTGTAAGATTGGTTTATTAATCTGTGTAATCCATGAAAGGTTTATAAAATACAATGTTTTATGATATTTCTCCTATAGGTTACTTCGTGTAAGTAAAGGTTGCCCACATCATTGCTCAGCATAACCTGCCACTTCGGCGACAGCTGACCATTTGTCTCTCCTGCTTTTGCTAATATCTTCCCAGATTCTAAGATTGCCAAACAGTACTCCTCAGCAAAAACCAAGACAACATGTATGCTGAATGGAGCTATTGCTCCTTTTTTTCGTGGTATGTGGAACATGTACACTATTAAAGTACACAAATTAGATGCATTTGCATGCACACTATTATACCAGCAACAAAGTAACTATGAATTATTTTCCTGTCTGATGGACAGCACAACTAAACCTAATGAGGAACAGTATAACTACCAGTTTTGTTTTTTTATTATGTGAAATTATGTAAGAACTTTGTCAACAAAAAGAACCATTACGGTAATAACTAGAAATAAAATGAACCTTGTGTCACCAATTATGTTGTTATTTCAGCCCACCTTTGTGACATGATGAAGGCTCAGCCATATTCCTTGGCAGTTGATGGTTCAAACGATACAGGCCTAGAAAAGATGAATCCTGTTGAGCTGTTAAGCATTTATGATGTCAATACAAGCAAGGTAGAATTTCAAATCCTGGACAAGTGTTGCACCTCAGGAAATAATTCTGCAACTGCTGCCTGCATCTTTGACAAGATTAATGAGAAAATAACTGTCCACGACATACCATGGTCAAATTGTGTAGCTTTTAACACCAGTGGTGGGAAAGAGGTATAGTTCAACAACAGTGTCAATCTGCTATTTTGTAGGAAAGATTTCAGTCAGAGGTGAAGTTTGACATGGAAGATTTTTGTGTGGACATATTCTATTACTTGACAAGTCAACAAAAGGAAGGCAATCCTAAGTGATTTCTGCTCATTCTGCGACACCAATTACAAACAAGTTGTGAAACAAGTCAACACCAGATGGCTTAGTCTTGAAAAAGCGGTCACCAGAAACCTAGAACTATTTGAAGGTAGCAAGGGCTACTTCAAATCGACACAAGAATCCCAACCAAGGTTTAAGAGACTCAGGAGACATTATGAAGACCCAATGACTGAAATATACCTCTTATTTTATCAGTCAGTGCTTCCTGTCTTTACCAACTTTAACAAGTTTCTCCAGCGGGACGATCCCTGCATTTATGCAGTATACCCCAGATGACCTCCTTCCTAAAAAACTGTTGGGAAAATTTGTTAAAGTAGAAGTCATCAGGAAGAGTCTCCCAGTGGTAACAGATGTGGACTTTCTGCCTCCTGAAAATCAACTCTATGATGACAACATCTTTGTTGGAATTGCCACCAGAGACAAGTTGATAGCCCTTGAAGTGGAGGGTGATATATCGCCAAGAGACCGGAGATGTGCTACAAAGGAGCACAAGCTTTCTTTGTGAAGGCTGCTTCTGAAGCTGTACAGAAGCTGCCATGGTTGGATGACCATGATCTTCTGAAACATGCCATATTTGTAAATTTTTCTGTAAAAGGCAGCAGCAACATTTGAGGATGTATTATTCTTCACAAAACAATATCCACATGTGCTCCCATTTCACATCCCTCAATAGGTTGTTGAGCTGCAGGAGGAGTTTACAGAGTATCAGCTACTTGACAAATCTGATATTCCAGAAGCTGTCTGGAGTGCAGCAGCAGTCAAGGATGACCATGATGGCCAGTTTGACTACAGGATGGATGTTATCTGGGGGCACCTGTCAGTGTGCACACACATTTGGCAAGAAAAATTTGAAAAACTATCTGCAGCTGCTAAGCTTTTGCTTGTGATTCCTCATTCAAATGCTGGAGAGGAAAGGGTCTTCAGTATGGTGAGGAAAATCAAGACTGACTTCAGAAGCAGCATGTCCCTGAACAGCACCCTGAACTCTCTGATTACAGTAAAATTGGCCAATCCAGAGTCACCATCACCTTGTTACAAATGGGAACCACCAAAGGAATTGTTGAAGAAATGCAAAAGTGCCACAGACTCCATTCTAAACAGTGAACTGATATGAAACTCCACTAAACAACAGTGAACGTCACAGTGTTAATGTACAGTTTGAGACTTTCTGTTTAAACAAGGTTGAAATTCATACTCTTCTATACTGTTTATGATTAGTGAACAACAGCTGTACCAACCAATTGCATCACTGTTCATATCCACACTGAGCCTTCAATATCTTCTTGTGAGTTGTTATCAATCTATGGATTACACTGAGCCACTCTCAATAGTGACACCAAACTCCACTCCCAACATTTTGTGACTTATGTTTAGATATAGTTGAAAGTCAAAGTGTTTATACAGTTTCATTGTGTGATTTATGAACAGAAACTTTGCCTACTTAGTTGTTTCACTGTTCACATCCACTCTGAATCCTCGGTATCTTGTGAGATGTATATGAAGGTATGTGATGTTTTTGTCATGTTTTAGCATGCATCTTTTAGTGTCAAAATAATGCCACCAGAAGGCTCCAAATGCTCCTGAAAATCACTAAACTTCATTTTTAAATTTATTTATATTTTATTTTATTTTTATTTTTGTTTTGTTTTTGGAGGTGGGGGTTGCTTTTCCCCAGAGACCCCAAACCAGGGTGTTGCCCTTCGATAGGGGTTGACAACTCTGCACTTCCGGTCCTTTGACTTCACTTCCGGTCCTATGACATCACTTCTGGTTCCATGACGCCACTTCCGGTTCGATGGATGACGTCACTTCCGTCCATATATCTTGGTTTGCCCAGCATATTGACAACCTGAAGGGGGTAAGAAGTTAGTGGCTTCTGTTACCCTTTCAATGGTGCTCAGATGTTAGGTTTAAGGACTCATAAGATCCTTATTTTATCTTAATTGGCAATCTGTGATTTCATTCCACCAGTGATCCCCTCTCTGTCTGTTATTGGATGGTTGAATGTACCAGCGTAATGCTCAGATGGGGCACAGTAATCTCGCCCTATCAGATCTAGAGGCAGATGTACGGATTGCTGGAATCCTGTTACTCCTGTCATATCTTCCTCACGTAACCTCTGTTCTAATCACGGCCCTTTCATGGTGTGAGCGTTCAAGACTTCGTGGATTGAGGCAATCAGATTTAGTTGTGCAATCAGCGGCGTTGTTTCAAAAGTGATCATTCGCAAGGCCTCGGTAAGTTCCATAGATACTGCGAGAAAATTAAACTTCTTCCACTGCGCGATGCGCCAAACGTTTCAACGGACAAGCTAGCCTTTAAACGCCTTGTGTGTAACATCAACACAAGTCCCCGCAGATGGGGATATTTGTGGCCCCACATTTGCTAGTGTTAGTCAAGTTGAATCTAAGTCGATGTAACACGCGGTTCTGATTGGATAGAAAGAAGGGAGATAATTCGCTGTTTGCATCTTTTGCCGCTTAGGATTTTACGAGAACCGGAAATATGCCCGTATTAGAACAGAGGTTCGTGAGGAAGATATGACAAGTAACCTCTGTGGAAGAGAATGGTGTCCCAAAGGTCCCTGAGAAGAAGCCTGGTTCTTTGCGACAAACTGTCCTACATGTCATGTGTTTATATCCTTCTGTGAAACTAATGGACTTAAGGTCTATGGAATGTAATTCTGAAACCCTGGAGAGGAGGAGGAGGCCGTTTTAATCGATAGGAACTTTTAGTGATGCATCCTGCATCGGTTCATATGGGAGCCCTCTGGAGCCGATTAGAGTAATAAAGTCAGGTCCCATTTTGGAAAAATAGTGGGTGACACAATGTCCTTAATTTGGAACGATCTGATTTTATGAAGAGACGGATGGGATCTCACTGATAGTCCTTGAACATGCATGACCGATGCTATTGCTGAAGCGATACCCCTCAATGGTGTTATGTTTCAGATGTCTCTGATTCCTGAGATGCAGAATGAAATCAGCTATAATTGGTATGGTGACTGGAGCGTCAATGATTACTTGCTCTCATCTCCACTGGTTGAATCGTCGCCACTTAGCATTATACAAGGCAGCTGTTGATGGTCTAATGCACTCTGTGATAGCCTTGGTAACTCCTGTAGTGAAACCTTGTTCTCTGAGTGAACTGCAGAGTGCTTCTGCGATCGTAAGTCGAAGTTGATGAACATTCTCATAAACTCTGGACTTGGGTTGACTTTTCTGATTGTGCCACAAGGGAAGGCGGAGAGGTTCATCCGCTAATAGTTGCAGAAGCAATGGATACCATGGTCTGGCCGGCCAGTTCAGAGCTACTAGATAAACAATGCAATCGTGCTGGTGTATCTTTGCTAGTACATCCGAATCAGCTTGAATGGAGGAAAAGCGAGGCTACCATCTTGTTCCAAGGTATGGAGAGAGCATCGCCTCGCCCAAGCCTTAGGATCCGGGTACTGGACTGACAAAATCTGGAAGCCGGTTGTTCCTGGAAGCCGCATAAACACGATGCTGCTTCCCAAGCCTGGCTTAAGACTAAGAGTTTGAAGGCTTCCCAATTGTGTGTGCATTCTGTGGAAATCACCTTGTCTTGACAAGAGAGAGAATCGCTTAAGATATTTATCCGTCCCGAATGTGACAAGCTCTGATGTAAGTCCTCATGGAATTGGCTACTTGGAATATATTCTGAGTGATGCTGATGAGTTGTCATGATTTTGTGCCGCCTCTGCTTGTTGATGTATGCTACGGTGGCATTGTCCGAGGAATTGTCCGATACTAACATCACACTTTTCCTGTGAAGATGTGAAGCCCAACAACGAATTGGTTTTAAGAGTGCCAACATTTCCAGGCAATTGATGTGTAGACTGCTCTCTTGGTGTTCCACTGATCCTGAGTCTGCAATGATTCATGTGGACGCCCCACCCCGATCTCGAAGGTCCGAATACAAGGTTAGGTCAAGCTGCTGATGGCTTAAAAGTGACTCATGGAAGAACATGGCTGCTCACCGTCCACCAAAGTATCTCGGCCGGACTTGATCCGAGGTACAATGAGAGAGTCTAAGTCTCGAAAGCACATAACTGGTTGAGCCAGATCTCAGGTATCATCAAACGCAACCTTCCCCTCAGAGTGTAATCCTGTATGGAGGTGAGTCTTCCCGAACCCTGGAGTGACATCCACGGTTTAATTGAGACTGCTGGAGGGTCAAGACATTCCTAAAAATTATGCACAGATCTACTTTCCCTGCATCAGTTGCAGCCTGACAGGATCCGAAGACAGTCACAGCACTATCCGAGATTGAGTGGTTCAGCATATGAACAATGACATTAATGATGAACCAAAACATTTCCTGAACCAAAGTGAGTCAGTGAGTACATCACTAATTCGGGAATTTCACGAGATGGAGTGTGGGCAACAGATGCAGAAGTTATGTCAACAGCCAGTCTGTTAAAATGTGACATTTATATTTACAGTGCAGTTGGTCAGTCAATGCAATGGCTGATGTACCCTGCCAGCTTGAGCTTGAAAACTCACACTGATTATGCTTTGTATCTGGAAAATGTATCGGACCATTTCAATGTTGTAACCAGTGTTTAATTGTGTGAGAAGTACAATAAAATTATAGTAGTATCCTTAATCACTTGTTTTCTGTATGGGTATAATCTGGGCTAGGGGGTATACTATGGCCTAGTTCAGAATATAGTCTGGGACAGGGTATCATCACTTTCAGTCTATACCTTGACTTCCATTTCACCATGTTCAGTGTTTATCACATACACTAAAAGGAAAACAAGAAGACAAAGTCATCAATATCCCCAAGAAAAAATACTCTTCATGATTATGTCTACGAAGTTATGATTATGTCAAATACATAGGTGTGTATGTGGAAAAGTGGAAGAAGAGTATTGAAAGGTTTTAAAGCTCTGCTGCTGAAAAGAGCACTACCACCAATTTCAGTCTAAGTGAAACGTGTTGCCATGGAAACGCCAAAAATATTTTATTCAGAATTCCAAAACTACCAAAAGGCACCAGTACACCACCAGATATATGGATGCTATGTTTGGTGAAGAAACATTGAACGGTTTTAGAGCTCTGCTCTCGAAAAGAGCACTACCACTAATTTCAATCTAAGTCAAACTTGTTGCCATGGAAATGCCAAAAATATTTTATTCAGAATTCCAAAACTACCAAAAGGCACCAGGACACCGCCAGACCAATCTATGTGCCAAGTTTGGTGAAGAAATAGTGAACGGTTTTAGAGTTCTGTCTGAAAAGACAAAAGTGCACGGACGGACGGACGGACGACGCGACGCACGGATGGAGTCCATTTTAATACCCCCTAAAACGCTATGGGGATAATTAGAGGTTGTATTATTATCGCTACATGTCCAATAATATATCTGTCCACATTGACCCGGTCATTGACATTGATTGCAGTTAACTGGGTAGCCATGTTTGCTTACAAAATTAGACCATTTTTATTACTAAACATGTTGCTAAGTAAACGACGCCATATTGTTAATGAAATATGAAATGGAGCATAAAATAAGATGAACATCAAAATCTTGTAAGATTTTGTGTTCTTTTAAAACCCTCGAATCAGTGTGATTACAGCACGCGGTCAATTCATCAATGAATTGATGAAATATTATAAATGAATGTAGTGGTGTCAAAGTAGTTCCAACATCCAATGAAAATCTACAAATATACCATCGACCAATCTACTTTGAGAATTACTAAATTGCACACTGTGCAGATATCAAAAAGATATTACACGGATCTCCTCACCCGTGCATGGGTAATAATGTGAATGATCAAATGCAGTAGCTTTTATATGTGAATCTCACTCATTGAATTGCCAGTGAATTTGTTGTACATTTGGCAGTCGGAAAAGTATGTATTGCATTGTTGTAACAATGATGTATTCAGATGATTACCGTATTAGCATAATCACTTGTCTGTGTGTTGAATAACGCTTTGTTATTCAGAGTGAAATGTAATGCTGTAATCACTCTGTAAAGTGTAGTCATCCCGAGTGTGTAAAACTCGCTGTGTGTTGAATTAGAAAAATCAAATATATATTTTTGTATAGTGTCCAGGACAAGTGTGGTCCCCTAAGGGGCAGTTCCTGTGTGGTCTCTCCTCGCCTCGCCTGCCTTTGACTGACCTGCATGTACTCCGGCCAGGATGTACTGACACTTGACTCTCTAAAGCTAAATCTATTAACATTATAAGGAAATAATAAGAAAAACAAAATAAAAATGCTAATTATAATAAAACTACTTGAACAGCATTATCAGTTCATACCTGTGTCTGAGTCAATGAGAGGCAGGTGTTTTACATCGTCCAATGTGCGATCCTCCACACTGTCCATAATGCTGGCTTTATGTTGCAATCAACCTGAATCTTCAGCAGCCTCAGGTGTTTTGTGAGAGAACTTATCAGTCTTATGGCTGTCTTCAGAACTGGGTTTGTCCAATGTTTGTGGCCTGTCATCATGAGGTGATTCTTCCTCTCCATCAAAAACATTGTCTCTGTTTTGACTTGTACTTGCCTCTTGTGATTTTGAACCTGGATCAGCTGGAAGTGAATGTGACTGTTGCCTTTCCTGTAATGTTTTTTGAGTTTTAAGTTCCATGCCACTAAATTCATCTGTCAGGTTATTTACATCATCACTTCCATTACCAGCAGATGCCATTGTAATCTTTGAGCTTCCTTGAAAGAAAAAGGGAAAGAAAGAAGGACTCATCAGTTAACTATGATTATCAAGGCAAGAATATGTACAAACATAACAGAACTTCCATGGCACTGTAGCTCACATGGAGACAAAACACCAGCGCCTTGAGCATGCACTAGTGCGTGGATATGTGCCCTATATAAATATCCAATAATAATAATAACAAGAAGACAAAGTCATCAATATCCCCTGCCACGGCAAAATACTCTTCATGATTATGTCTACAAGTTTTGATTATGTCAAATATTTAGGTGTGTATATAGAAAAGTGGAAGGAGAGTATTGAAAGGTTTTTAAAGTTCTGCTCCAGAAAGCACTGTCACCAATTTTGAGTTTATGTCAAACTTGTTGCCATGGAAATGCCAAAATTATTTTATTCAGATATCCAAAACTACCAAAAGGCACCAGTACACCACCAGATCCATGTATGTGCCAAGTTTGATGAAGAAACATTGAACGGATTTAGAGTTCTGCTCCGAAAAAAGTGCACTACCACTAATTTCTGTTTTAGTCAAATTTGTTGCCATGGAAATGCAAAAGTATTTTATTCAGAATTCCAAAACTACCAAAAGGCACCAGTACACCACCAGACCAATCTATGTGCCAAGTTTGGTAGAGAAATAGTGAATGGTTTTAGAGTTCAGCTCCGGAAAAGTGTACTACCACCAATTTCAGGCTAAGTCAAACTTGTTGCCACGGAAAAGTCAAACTTGTCGCTTGTTGCCATGGAAAAGGCAAAAATGTTTTATTAAGAATTCCAAAACTACCAAAAGGCACCAGTACACCACCAGTACACCATCCATGTGTCAAGTTTGGTGAAGAAATATTGAACGATTTTAGAGTTCTGCTCCGGAAAAGACATGTGCACGGACGCACGGACGGTGTCCATTTTAATACCCCCCGCAAAACGCGTTGTGGGGATAATAATATGCAGTCGGCAGTTTTAAATGTCAAGTGAGTGAGTATGGTTTTACATTGCTTTTAGCAATGTTCCAGCAAAATCACTGGGGGACACCAGAAATGCGCTTCATACATTATACCTATGTAGGGAACCAAGTCCAGGTCTTCGGCGTGATGAGCAAACACTTTAACCACTAAGCTACCCACCATCCCTTGAAAATGTCGAAAAAGCCAGCCATTTAACAAATGTCACTGTCAGCACTGATGTTCAAATATTCTCAGCATAAATGACTGGGACAAAATATGTTTTAACTCAGTGACATTTGAGTGCTGTTTATAATGACATACTATATTTCTACATCGTACCCTCTTGTTCCATTCTAAGGTATGCATAATTCAAACTAGGTTACTAGTCATGCTATATGCAATATTACAATTTATTCCCATGTCTGGAGTGCAGTTTATAATGGCATACAATATTTCTACATCGTACCATTATTTAAGAAATACTCTTCGCTCTACCACCATGTATAGTGTAATAAAACTACTTTTGCCCTGAACTATTATAGTTAAAGCACAAGGACGCTTTGGCGTCCGAAAGTGCTTTAACGCTATAATAGTTCAGGGCTTAAAGTGTGTTTTATTACACTATACATGGTGGTAGAGCTTAACTGTATTTCTTTTCTAAGATGCCAAATTTAATACTTTCTAAGGATAATTACGATTAATTTAAGGCAGAAAACAAACGACGGTGTCTGTGACCTACATTAACAATCCTCGCGACAGGGCTAACTGGCTATTGTTCTATTGTTGTGTCTGCCCCTATGTTAAGACAACGTTACCAGAAAAAACAAATGATAACAGTTTGATGACGGGTTTACGCTCGCTTTAAATATCTTCTCTGAATTATTATAATTACATCTGTAATTAACGAAACCATATGGGGCAATATGAACGCTGCATTTCTACTACCAACGTAAGTTTAGATCAGTACATCCAGAGGAAGTTGAGTAGTCGTTGACATTCCACGATTGCATTGTGGGAATAAACCTTGGCGAACGCTACCGTGTCGCTGAAAACTTGTTAGTCGAAATGACACATTTTAACCGGTCGTAAAACATAAACATAATGTTTTCACCAGTGATGTCAGCTGCGTGAAGCAACAGCAAACCAAGAAACGGGATGCAACGGGGTAGTTTACTGTAGGAGGCCGTACGAGGCGATGACAACTGACATGCATCGTGACGTCGCTTACATTGTGACGTAATGTAAAATGGTTCGATCACGAGGGGGCACACTAGAATGGCGCAGTGACGGGAAAACGTCATTCAATTGTTACGTCATCAAAAAACTATACCTTTATTGTCTGATAATGTATTTTTTTTTCGATTGTTCTAACCGCTAGGCATCTTAGAATCCACTCTAATGTATGCATAATTCATGTACTATGTTACTAGTCATACTATCTGCAATATTACAATTTATTCCCACGTACTGAGTCATTGTTTACACCGGTCATATTATCTGTGGTAGGGTCACAGCTCCCGATGTTATTACCTACTATATCCAGGCTATGCGCGATGCCGTGATATTGTTAACTCAACTCGAAAGTAGGCACACGCGCTAGCTGCTTTCCTTCCACATTTCTCGCATTGCCATTGTGTTGTTTGTTCTCATGATACAGTGGTTTACTTTTGCCGCCCACCTATCCCTAAACCTTGAACAGATTGCAGATTGCCTACGGATATCGCGGCGTTGTTGTGATTGAGAGACTGCATCGCCAGTCAGGTGTTAGCAGCATGGAAACTCAGCCGCATAAAGACGATTAGCGCACGCAGCAGCACAGCAAGTCGAGCTGAATCGTCGTTCCAAGATGACGGGGCAGCAGGAGTAATACCCAACAGGCGAGAACGCGATACCGATCAACCGTTCCAGACACCTATGATCCCAATCCCAAGAATTGGTACGTAGGCCAATTATGCTACCGAATCAGCGAAGAAACTGGGAATTACGCATCTGCCATTTTCGATAGCAAAAGCACAGCTTCTGCACATCTACACAAAGAACATGCGCAATTTCACGCTGACAGGAAGTGATCGGCCACATTCGTGAACAGACAGCGGGACAGTGGTTATCATTCTTATGTGCCAACATTTCTTATGTGCCAACATTTGCATTACAGTAAAGTGTATATTATATTAGTTATCTCAGTACCAATCTTCAAGCGACAGTGGTTACCATTCTTATGTGCCAACATTTGCATTACAGTCAATGTGTATATTATACTAGTTATCCCAGTACCATATAACCTGTTGCTATTTTTCAATCATTAATCCATTTTTATTATTATACTGCTAGTCTTTGTAGTTGTAGCTCGTCCCCCCATTTACATGTCCAGCCTTATTGTGGGGGCTGGAAGTGGCAGTAGTTAGCTTTGTTTAGTTACTTCACAACCAATGTTCTATGTCCAATAATATTCCATTGTGGTATTATTTTCAGCAGTTCATGATAGTCTTACCAAATAGCGTGGTCATAGCGCTGTCATATAGATATCCATCCATATTGTTCAAGCCTGCTAGGCTACTTGTTACTTTTGGGGGATTCTCATTCTTCATAATTCATCATTTCATATGGAAGTTATCCACTCATTCAGGCGGATTATCTTTCCCCAAAATCTATAAGTACTATATACCTCTTGCTAAGGTATCCAAGCCAGGCATCCCTGCTAGTGGGAGCAATAGGGAGGCAAGCTACCCCCAACTGGTTTACAGCCTTCTATACGACAACTATAGTCATGTAACACTCTAATTACATGTACTCCACTTATATTACAAGAAGCCTGTCGAGCAACCCTCAAACAGGCTCTAATGCCTTGTTCTGGGCCTCGACAGGTTCCCTAATGATATACATGTCATACTCTAAGTACATGCTATATATCCAGCAAGAGAATGCCCCACTCCAAATATATATTGTGTAAATTATGTAAATAAACTTTGTAATGCATATCTCCTCTTGTGTTGTGTGTCACTGTAAATTATAACTCAGAGACATTTGAGTGCTGTTTATAATGACATACTATATATTTCTACATCGTACCCTTTTGTTCCATTCTAAAGTATGCATAATTCAAAGTAGGTTACTAGTCATACTATATGCAATATTACAATTCATTCCCACATCTGGAGTGCAGTTTATAATGGCATACAATATTTCTACATCGTACCGTTATTCCACTCTACTAACGAAAACATCTACATGTAAACAATTCATAGACTTCGAGCCCTTGAGGCTGTTCCTACAACAGTACTACAGTTACTTTACCCTCGTAAAACTCCACACAGAAAATCAAAACAAAGTGATGATAGTTTGTTAACTCATTAAGCCCGTGAGCCACTTCACTACTCAACACCTGGAACCCCTCGCTGATTGCCCTGCTCGCTGTTGCGAAGCTAATTAGTGCTATTCACACCTGATTTCCCTGGCAGGTTTCGGGGACGACTATATCCCACTGCATTACATGCCGGTGGGATAAAAATATGGTAGATGGGGGTCCAATGCATATGAATCCTCCATTCGTTTGCCAGTAATCATTTAGCACAAACTAACAGATATATTTCCTTTCACTTGTCTCACTCTTTTCAGTGTGGCTGATTGGGTCATCCTATATGGCCAGAGCTCAACGTTCGTCTGGGACGCTTTGGCGTTGTACGTGGTTCGTTCGTGGGGGGATGAGATGGAGGGAACTGGTCCCAATCTTCAAGAGGGAATGCGTCGTTCGACCCCATCCCGCGGTGCTCGTAATCCACCTCGGATCTAATGATATGGTACAGACCATGACCAGCCTTCTCTACCTCGACATCTTTGAGTCGCTGCTGCGGGTGCAGCTACTGCTGCCCAACACGAGGATCTTGTGGTCAAACATGCTACCGGTCGCCACAGGAGCTGGTGCAAGCCCGTCACTACTCGCCATTGAGGGGGCCATAAGACCCTCAACAGTCGGGTTGGGAATCGCGTGAGGGAGCTGGGGAGAGTGCAAATAAGGCATGACATTGAAAGTGCTGACAGTTTCATGTTTTCATGTGACGGCGTCCACCTTTCTCCGCGTGGCCTGCAAGTTTTTATCGAAAACATTAACTGTGCTGTGCTGGCTGCTGTGAAATCCCCTTAAACACAGGTACCTTGTTAAGGCAAGCTATGGTGGGAAACAACCGGGTGAGTTAATGGTCATTTGTGTGGCTCGGCACGTGCGTGCTTTAGTGGGATTCTTGGAGGCCTTAACATATTATAACAATGTTCTAAATTTAGGGGTCCTACTTTTAAGTTGGATCTTATTTTCCCTCCACTTATCAATGGTGGGGACTATTTTGGCATATAAATAAATTCCTGCTTCTCAGCGGACGTATATCTGTACCTATCATTTTGCTGCTGCTGCAACTTCGTTTGCCAATGCTATATTCTGCGGGTGCAACTTCGTTTGCCAATGCTATATCCTGCTGCTGGTGTCTACCCGTGAGTAAGCCTCGATTTAACTCCTCTTCCATAGTTATTAAGTTAGGGGCTCCTCCAAGAACTGGGCCGCGGCCATGACCATAAACCCACAACAATTTTTATTATTTGTGTTGTATGCGCTGACGTCAATGCACATTGCAAATAGCAAAGGCACAACTTAAGGATCTGTTTGATATATCTACAAAGTTTTGTTCAAAATATTATCTTGGTTTTGAGTTGTGTCTCGAAAAGAAAGCAATCCTTACTTTTTGAGACCAAAACATTTCAATGGAAACCGAGAAAAATAAAATGCCCAAAATCTGAAAAATAGCAAAAGGCACCACTTAAGGTTCTGTTTGATATATCTACCAAGTTTTGTTGAAAAATATTGAACGGTTCTTGAGTTATGCTTCGGAAACGAAGCCCACCCCTCACTTTTGGGACTGAGTCCAAAATGTTTCCATGGAAACCGGGAAAAATAAATATGCCCAAAATCTGCAAATAGCAAAAGACACCACTTAAGGTTCTGTTTGATATATCTACCAAGTCTTGTTGAATAATATTGATCGGTTCTTGAGTTATGCTCAGGAAACGAAGCCACACCTCCCTTTTGGGACTAAGTCCGAATTGTTACCATGGAAACCGAGAAAAATAACAAGAGTCATCAGCAGATGACATATCCCCCCGGACCCCACATCTTTGAATGAACAAAACAACTGACAGTTACTTAAAGTCCAGCTTGATTTTAGACTGAGTGCAAATCGTTTCCATGGAAATCATGAAAAAATAAACAAGAAGACAAAGTCATCAATATCCCCCGCAATGGCAAAATACTCTTCATGATTATGTCTACAAGTTATGATTACGCAAATATTTAGGTGTGTATATAGAAAAGTGAAAGGAGAGTATTGAAAGGTTTTGAAAGTTCTGTTCCAGAAAGGAGCACTATCACCAATTTCAGTCTATGTCAAACTTGTTGCCATGGAAACGCCAAAATATTTTATTCAGAATTCCAAAACTACCAAAGAGGAACCAGTACACCACCACACCAATCTATGTGTCAAGTGTGGTGAAGAAATAGTGAACGGTTTTAGAGTTCAGCTCCAGAAAAGAGCACTACCACCAATTTCAGGTTAAGTCAAACTTGTTGCCATGGAAACGCCAAAAATATTTTATTCAGAATTCCAAAACTACCAAAAGGCACCAGTACACCACCAGATCTATCTATGTGCCAAGTTTGGTGAAGAAATAGTGAACGGTTTTAGAGTTCTGCTCTGGAAAAGAGCACTACCACCAATTTCAGGCTAAGTCAAACTTGTTGCCATGGAAATGCCAAAAATATTTTATTCAGAATTCCAAAACTACCAAAGAGGAAACCAGTACACCACCACACCAATCTATGTGTCAAGTGTGGTGAAGAAATAGTGAACGGTTTTAGAGTTCAGCCCCAGGAAAAGAGCACTACCACCAATTTCAGGTTAAGTCAAACTTGTTGCCATGGAAAAGCCAAAAATATTTTATTCAGAATTCCAAAACTACCAAAAGGCACCAGTACACCACCAGATCTATCTATGTGCCAAGTTTGGTGAAGAAATAGTGAACGGTTTTAGAGTTCTGCTCTGGAAAAGAGCACAACCACCAATTTCAGGCTAAGTCAAAGTTGTTGCCATGGAAACGCCAAAAATATTTTATTCAGAATTCCAAAACTACCAAAAGGCACCAGTACACCACCAGATCTATCTATGTGCCAAGTTTGGTGAAGAAATAGTGAACGGTTTTAGAGTTCTGCTCTGAAAAGAGCACTACCACCAATTTCAGGCTAAGTCAAACTTGTTGCCATGGAAATGCCAAAAATATTTTATACAGAATTCAAAAACTACTAAAGAGGAACCAGTACACCACCACACCAATCTATGTGTCAAGTGTGGTGAAGAAATAGTGAACGGTTTTAGAGTTCAGCCCCAGAAAAGAGCACTACCACCAATTTCAGGTTAAGTCAAACTTGTTGCCACGGAAAAGCCAAAAATATTTTATTCAGAATTCCAAAACTACCAAAAGGCACCAGTACACCACCAGATCTATCTATGTGCCAAGTTTGGTGAAGAAATAGTGAACGGTTTTAGAGTTCTGCTCTGGAAAAGAGCACAACCACCAATTTCAGGCTAAGTCAAACTTGTTGCCATGGAAACGCCAAAAATATTTTATTCAGAATTCCAAACCTACCAAAAGGCACCAGTACACCACCAGATCTATCTATGTGCCAAGTTTGGTGAAGAAATAGTGAACGGTTTTAGAGTTCTGCTCTGGAAAAGAGCACTACCACCAATTTCAGGCTAAGTCAAACTTGTTGCCATGGAAATGCCAAAAATATTTTATTCAGAATTCCAAAACTACCAAAGAGGAACCAGTACACCACCACACCAATCTATGTGTCAAGTGTGGTGAAGAAATAGTGAACGGTTTTAGAGTTCAGCCCCAGAAAAGAGCACTACCACCAATTTCAGGTTAAGTCAAACTTGTTGCCATGGAAAAGCCAAAAATATTTTATTCAGAATTCCAAAACTACCAAAAGGCACCAGTACACCACCAGATCTATCTATGTGCCAAGTTTGGTGAAGAAATAGTGAACGGTTTTAGAGTTCTGCTCTGGAAAAGAGCACTACCACCAATTTCAGGCTAAGTCAAAGTTGTTGCCATGGAAACGCCAAAATATTTTATTCAGAATTCCAAAACTACCAAAAGGCACCAGTACACCACCAGATCTATCTATGTGCCAAGTTTGGTGAAGAAATAGTGAACGGTTTTAGAGTTCTGCTCTGGAAAAGAGCACTACCACCAATTTCAGGCTAAGTCAAACTTGTTGCCATGGAAATGCCAAAATATATTTTATTCAGAATTCCAAAACTACCAAAGAGGAACCAGTACACCACCACACCAATCTATGTGTCAAGTGTGGTGAAGAAATAGTGAACGGTTTTAGAGTTCAGCCCCAGAAAAGAGCACTACCACCAATTTCAGGTTAAGTCAAACTTGTTGCCATGGAAAAGCCAAAAATATTTTATTCAGAATTCCAAAACTACCAAAAGGCACCAGTACACCACCAGATCTATCTATGTGCCCAGTTTGGTGAAGAAATAGTGAACGGTTTTAGAGTTCTGCTCTGGAAAAGAGCACAACCACCAATTTCAGGCTAAGTCAAACTTGTTGCCATGGAAACGCCAAAAATATTTTATTCAGAATTCCAAACCTACCAAAAGGCACCAGTACACCACCAGATCTATCTATGTGCCAAGTTTGGTGAAGAAATAGTGAACGGTTTTAGAGTTCTGCTCTGGAAAAGAGCACTACCACCAATTTCAGGCTAAGTCAAACTTGTTGCCATGGAAATGCCAAAAATATTTTATTCAGAATTCCAAAACTACCAAAGAGGAACCAGTACACCACCACACCAATCTATGTGTCAAGTGTGGTGAAGAAATAGTGAACGGTTTTAGAGTTCAGCCCCAGAAAAGAGCACTACCACCAATTTCAGGTTAAGTCAAACTTGTTGCCATGGAAAAGCCAAAAATATTTTATTCAGAATTCCAAAACTACCAAAGAGGAACCAGTACACCACCACACCAATCTATGTGTCAAGTGTGGTGAAGAAATAGTGAACGGTTTTAGAGTTCAGCCCCAGAAAAAGAGCACTACCACCAATTTCAGGCTAAGTCAAAGTTGTTGCCATGGAAATGCCAAAAATATTTTATTCAGAATTCCAAAACTACCAAAAGGCACCAGTACACCACCAGATCTATCTATGTGCCAAGTTTGATGAAGAAATATTGAACAGTTTTAGAGTTCTGCTCTGGAAAAGAGCACAACCACCAATTTCAGGCTAAGTCAAACTTGTTGCCATGGAAACGCCAAAAATATTTTATTCAGAATTCCAAACCTACCAAAAGGCACCAGTACACCACCAGATCTATCTATGTGCCAAGTTTGGTGAAGAAATAGTGAACGGTTTTAGAGTTCTGCTCTGGAAAAGAGCACTACCACCAATTTCAGGCTAAGTCAAACTTGTTGCCATGGAAATGCCAAAAATATTTTATTCAGAATTCCAAAACTACCAAAGAGGAACCAGTACACCACCACACCAATCTATGTGTCAAGTGTGGTGAAGAAATAGTGAACGGTTTTAGAGTTCAGCCCCAGAAAAGAGCACTACCACCAATTTCAGGTTAAGTCAAACTTGTTGCCATGGAAAAGCCAAAAATATTTTATTCAGAATTCCAAAACTACCAAAAGGCACCAGTACACCACCAGATCCAATCTATGTGCCAAGTTTGGTGAAGAAATAGTGAACGGTTTTAGAGTTCTGCTCTGGAAAAGAGCACAACCACCAATTTCAGGCTAAGTCAAAGTTGTTGCCATGGAAATGCCAAAAATATTTTATTCAGAATTCCAAACCTACCAAAAGGCACCAGTACACCACCAGATCTATCTATGTGCCAAGTTGGGTGAAGAAATAGTGAACGGTTTTAGAGTTCAGCTCCGGAAAGAGCACTACCACCAATTTCAGGCTAAGTCAAACTTGTTGCCATGGAAATGCCAAAAATATTTTATTCAGAATTCCAAACCTACCAAAAGGCACCAGTACACCACCAGATCTATCTATGTGCCAAGTTTGATGAAGAAATATTGAACAGTTTTAGAGTTCTGCTCCGGAAAAGACAAATGTGCACGGAAACACGCACGCACGCATGCACGCACGGACAGAGTCCATTTTAATACCCCCCGAAAAACGCGTTGCGGGGGATAATGACAAAAATCTGCAAATAGCAAAAGGCACCACTTCAAGATCTGTCTCACATATCTGCCAAGTTGTGCTCCGGAAACGAAACCTACCCCGCCCTTTTGAGACTAAGTCCGAATTGTTTCCATGGAAACTGAGAAAATAATAAATCACAAATATATGCAAATAGCAAAAGGCACCACTTTGGGATCTGCCTCACATATCTGCCAAGTTTTGCTGAAAGATACTGAGAAGTTTTGAGTTGTGCTCCGGAATCGAAGCCCACCCCATCACTTTTGGGACTAAGTCTGAATCGTTTCCATGGAAACCGGGAAAAATAAAAATGCCCAAAATCTGCAAATAGCAAAAGGCGAAACTTTAGGATCTGTTCGATATATCTACCAAGTTTTGTTGAAAAATATTATACAGTTTTTGAGTTATGCTTCGGAAACGAAAGCAATCCTTACTCTTTGAGACTGAGTCCAAAATGTTTCCATGGAAACCAAGAAAAATAAAAATGCCCAAAATCTGCAAATAGCAAAAGGCACCACTTTAGGTTCTGTTTGATATATGTACAAGACTTGTTGAAAAATATAGAACGGTTCTTGAGTTATGCTCCGGAAACGAAGACAAACCCTCACTTTGGGAGTCCGAATCGTTTCCATGGAAACCAAGAAAAATAAAAATGCCAAAAATCTGCAAATAGCAAAAGGCACCACTTAAGGTTTTGTTTGATATCTACCAAGATTGTTGAAAAATATTGAGCAGTTTTTGAGTTATGCTCCGGAAACGAAGCCTACCCCTCTTTAAGACTAAGTCCAAAACGTTTCCATGGAAACCGAGAAAAATGAAAATGACAATAATCTGTAAATAGCAAAAGGCACCACCTTAGGTTATGTTTGACATATCTACCTATTTTTGTTGAAAAATATAGAACGGACTTTGAGTTATGCTCCGGAAACAAAATGATGACGGACGGACGGACAGATGGACGAGGCGACGACTATATCCCACCGCATTACATGCCGGTGGGATAAAAATGAAAATAATCTGTAAATAGCAAAAGGCACCACCTTAGGTTATGTTTGACATATCTACCAATTTTCGTTGAAAAATATCGAAAGGTCTTTGAGTTATGCTCCGGAAACAAAATTATTATGGACGGACGGACAGACGGACGAGGTGACAACTTTATCCCACCGCATTACATGCTGGTTGGATAAAAAGGCTAATATTTGCATAGTACTACTAAATTGGTTGAAGTAATAGGTACAGTGCGATTTTTAAAAGTACGACACACATGTGCGTCTCTCGCTGAATAAAAGGTGCTTTCTGTTAACGAAAATATGTGGCTCTCGCTGTGAGAAACTGCCAATTACCTGCCCCATAAACACGTCTCTCGCTGTGAGTAGCTGATTAATTTGCCCCATATATGCGGCTCTCGGCCTTAATGAGTTAAGTAACTTATTTATTTTGGAGACCAACGTTATGAAACTTTTTCCAGAGTTGGTCCTTATGTTTCCATTACATGCTGCGTTGAAATGAACAGATTTGGATTGTGATTCATTGATATCATTTGGACCCAAACAGAGTATAGCATATCAACAACCGACAGCCTGAGAGCTTCCACATTTTCATGTACCTTGGTAATGTTGATATTGGAAACAGAGTGGTACTGTTGATTTATGCCATTAGGTTCATGAATACCCACAAAGTAGGTGAGTATTGAAAGGTTATGATTTAAAGTTCTGCTCCGGAAAAGAGCATTACCACCAATTTCAATTGAAGTCAAAGTTGTTGCCATGGAAACGAAAAAAAAAACAAGAAGACAAAGTCATCAATATCCCCCGCAATGGCAAAATACTCTTCATGATTATGTCTACGAGTTATGATGAGGTCAAATATTTAGGTGTGTATATAGAAAAGTGGAAGGAGAGTATTGAAAGGTTTTTAAAGTTCTGCTCCGGAAAAGAGCACTACCACTAATTTCAGTTTTAGTCAAACTTGTTGCCATGGAAACCCCAAAAATATTTTATTCAGAATTCCAAAACTACCAAAAGGCACCAGTACACCACCAGATCTATCTATGTGCCAAGTTTGGTGAAGGAATATTGAACGTTATTAGAGTTCTGCTCCGGAAAAGACAAATATGCACGGATGGACGCACGGATGGACGCACGGATGGAGTCCATTTTAATACTCCCCGCAAAACGCGTTGCAGGGGATAAAAATTTTATTCGGAAATCCAAAACTACCAAATGGCACCAGAAAATCACCAGATCTATCTATGTGCCAAGTATGGTGAAGAAATATTGAACTATTTTGAACGGTTTTAAAGTTCTGCTCCAGAACAGACGAATGTGCACGGATGCATGGATAGACAAAGTCCATTTTAATACACACACACACACACCCTCTGCAAAATGCGTTGAGGGGGATAATTAATTAAAGGTGTTTGTGGGAACCCTTCTAATATCCTGTTATTAATTTTTGTTTTATTGAAACCAATGTCTGCATGTCCATGTAGGTATGTAGTCATGGCCCCAATTTCAAACAAGACACAAACCTAGCATAGGAGGAGAATCCTGTTTTTATTAAAAACTTGACATTATGGTGGACATTGGCTTCACCAACCTGCAATATGGCACTAGATGTTCTTGTCATTATAAATGGTAAGGATAATCAACCATGGTTCCAAAGGTAGATACTAGAGCAGGTACGACGGAATACATGTAACCTGAGTGAGTGAGTGAGTGAGTTTAGTTTTACGCCGCACTCAGCAATATTCCAGCTATATGGCGGCGGTCTGTAAATAATCGAGTCTGGACCAGACAATCCAGTGATCAACAGCATGAGCATCGATCTGCGCAATTGGGAACCGATGACATACATGTAACCTGAAGGAGCAATAGTTATTGATGATTCTTTAGCAACAAGACAGAAAGTGGATACTGATAGGCTTCCAGTATTTATCATGAGTGAGGCTCAAGTAGTCCAAAGCGTGCAGTTCAGACACTCTAACTGCTTGTGCTGTATTGTTTAGAAACATTCTATCCGGCAAATGCTTTTCCATGAATGTATCTGCCCCTGATACTGTGACTTTTCGTCCTCCATTTCTACATCTCCCAGTCTTGCCTTTAGTATTGTAGTACCATATTTCCTCTAATAAGTGCCAGGCCTCTAATTAGCACTGGGGGTAAAGCAGCTCATTAACCATTACGGTAATTAGACTCAGTAAGCGCAAAAGCGCCACGTCTGTAATAAGCGGAAGGAAATACAGTATACATCATGCTACCTCATAATAACAATGCGCTGGGTACTACTTTCAAGTGAGAAGCGTCGGGAGGCTGTACCTTTGAATTGTAAACCTGCTCTATTTTTTCCACATGTAGCAGAATGTAAATATTGTGTATTTTAAACCTAAGTATATAATTTAGTTAAGCACTATAACAACCCTTTGAATTAACACAGCACTCTACTAATCCTTACAGAGCTACAGATAACTTTTTGGGTCATTGAGTTATGTACTCCCTTGTGTTCATCTCAATTGGGTATCCTAATTTTCCTTTGAGTAACCAAATAAATTGTACTCACCTCAATCAAACTCATTTGGGTATTTTGCCATTTTCCATTAATTTTAAAAATATAATATAGCTTAAATAATAGTGTTTGTGATTTACCTTTGATATCTAATATGAGAAACGATAAGAAAGACTGCAATATGTCAAGCTCATGTCCTAAAATAGAGCCTCTCAATATGTCAGCTATTTTATCTATCCACCGGTACGCAAGCTACGACTTGACATTTTTGTGTGTACGCATGTAAGATCACATTTATTGAGTATTTACACAACTTCAAGCGTACTTGTACGCAACAGACTTAATGGGAATTGGGTTTTCAGATAAATGTTTGCGTAATTTACGCAGATACGCAGCTTATCTGTACCTCTGTCCTTAGGTTAAGTTATGTAAGCCTGCATGGGGTTCTATTTTGCTTCAGACTCCTGGTCCAGTGCTGCCACGGCTGGGCCAGTGATTGATTTGCTATTGTTTCTAGAGCATGTGACCAGATCTGGAGTTTTATGTACTCCAACATTCTTTTCCCTGGTCACTGCTACAATTTCAACTCTGTCTCCTTTATCGCAGCACTGCAAGTTACTGTAGATGTCTTTGTATGTATATTATCATAAGGAGGTTAGGATATGATGGCTTAATCATTTTACTCATGTCTGAAATATATTATGTGTTGTAATATCATCTACATGATGATATCATGTAATATTTTATGTGCTTAATATCATGACACACTGTTATGTATTATTATTATTACACGTTTGGTTAATGTAGACTATAGTGTATCTGAGGCCCAGATAATCTGCGTATCCAGGTAAAATACGCATAGACAATTTCCAATTATGCATTGAAAAATAATTGTTGAGGTTAGATCATACGCAAAAAGTTTAAAACAAATGCGTATGGAATATATTTATAAAAATCGCTTGCGTAATGAAAAAGACATGATTGCTATCAAGTTGTACTGTTAGTATAGGACTAATGTTGTACTGTCAGTACAGGATGAGTGATTTTTTATGAAATCATTTCCATTATACATGCACTTAAGTTGGTTTTGATTAGGTATGACATAGGGCAGTACATACCTGCTTAGTAAACTTACTCAATGACAATACTTAGGTGAGTAAAATGACTGAAATACGCACATATTTGAAAGCAGTGGGTAACGGAAAATAAAATACCCACACAACATTTGTAACACCCACTCCAAAAAAATACAGTGGGTACAGTACCCACATGAGCTGAATCTTATCTCGAGCTCTGGTGTATAAATTGTAGATTAGGTGTGTGTGTGCGTGAGCGTGCGTGCGTGCGTGCGTGTGTTTGTGCGTGCGTGCGCGCATTGGATATATATTGTATTTAATTGTGATATTTTATTATTAAGTCTTTGAATCACTCATTTGCCACTGGTGGGTTAGACTGTGGATTACCTGCGTCCCTGAGACGAGGTTAGTATTTGTGTGTCAAGGAAATGCATGGGTTATGTTCTAAATGTTGTTACATATCAGATTTTTATCTGTATGACTGTAATTTGTAATATAGGCTTATATTTATACTTAGATTGAGTAACCCTTGTGGTGTACAGAAAATGTTAAATATAATTATATGTTTACTATGTACTTGTTGCTGGATACCAGTAATTTGAGATGTTTATGTTTTGTTTCAAGGGTTTTATCACCTGATCCATCCAAGACAATAAATCCCTGAACCCTTTATAAGTATTCGTATGTGTTCAATCTTGACGTGATACCACTGTTACACACATGAATTGCAAGATGTAGTGGGAATGAGGCAGTTCGTATTCCCCATTTATAATAAACGAAAGGTCAAAATAATTGTTTGAACACTTAATGCACCAAAACTGAAACAAAACAGTAAACCCAATGGAAAAATCCCCCACACTGTACATTCACCGAAAGTGTGAATGATAACTTAGCTTCTATGAATGTCTTCCCGATAATGGAAGCTATTTCTAAATAATAACTTTTAACCCCCTGGCTGGAGCTCTGTAGGGATGTCTTTTTTCCTCAGCAATATGTCTAACTGTACCGCCGATGTTCAACTGATTAACGCTGTCGTGAGCTATGACCACGAAATGCACGAGATTTTAAAACCCACGTGTATATACGCATAGCAACAGGGTGTATTCACGTGCGCTGACCCAAGCTAAAAAAAACCCATCTATTTCCTTCTGTTCAAGTAGCCATTACAGTTAATTGAACAAACAGCCCTTGCATTTAATGTTGATTTTGACTGGTTAAAAATAAAAACAATTCAAATGAAAAATCCATGATGTGAATTGAATGAGTAACCTCACATATCATGTTTAATGTCACTGACTGTTTTTTCCACAAGTTTATTCATTCTCAATAGGGTGTTCAGAGCTGGTTTTCTGCATGCTGCATTTGGTCATTCTCTTTGTCAAATTTGTTTATTACGTGACATTGTTTCACTTTATCGTATCCTGATGTCTGCTTATTCTTTCTGAATTTCTGGCTTTTAGATGGTTTGTAAGTTAGATGAAAACACTCAGGTCTTCTATTTTCAACCCCAAACCATGTTTTAACTACAATGTCACACCTACCATCTATGTGTTTGTGAGAGGCGGTGGGGTAGCCTAGTGGTTAAAGCATCTGCTCCTCATGCTAAAGACACGGATTCAGTTCCCCACATGGGTACAATGTGTGAACCCCATTTCTGGTGTCACCATCCATGATGTTACTGGAATATTGCTAAAGCTCGTAAAACCATACTCATTCACTATGTGTTTGTGGAAACTTAATTTAATAATTCTCATATTGGCTTGTTTTTCACTAAACTGCCATAGTATTTGATGCAAAAATATTGCCTTGGAATGTAAGCTCACCTGGCTTTGTAGTCAACAGTCATGTACACCTGGTAATCTTAATCCCTGCACATAATACAATGCCTAGCAAAAACAAATTAAAACTGAAAAGGTACATAAACTTGTCTAGAGATTTTAACTGCAAATTTGACATCTTCACTGACAAAGTTGTTTTCTCCTATTGTTCATGCGTAGCGAAACAACGTTATTTTTTTACCACCAGTTAAAACGTTCATCAAAAGTGTAACCTGTAGATAATCTGGCCTCCTTCTCCAGAGTGCTTTGTTTGGTCCTCTTAAGTCGGCTTATCTATGGTAATATAAGGTAACTAAAGGTGTTTTCAGTAATCATACTGAAAGTGTTTCTTCATAAAGACAGAGGACTCAAAATTATCACTACATTATAATAACTTAAAGAATAATGTCTTCAAAGGGAGAAATATACATGCAAAAGTTCCGACTACTAAGATTCAATACAGAAGAAAAGACATTTTCATTGTACACATTATTGTCTCTCTGTGCTTGTTCCCATGTTTCTCAACTCACCCTTAGATTCATTTTAAATATAGATTCATTACTATGTTTCTGATTGACATACCTACTACTGCTTTGCCAAAAACTACAACTGATAGAACTGACGATAATGCCATTCTACGAATAATCATCATCTGTTCCCATTCATATTCCTATCCTTTATAACGTTAAGGGATATGATTTGTCATCCTTCCATGACCATGATACCAATAAAAGAGCAGTGAGTCTTGCAAATATTTTTTGGGATAACTGTAATAGTTCTGCAGAAATGCAACAAAAAGTTTTCAAATTTGTTTATGTGGAGGTCACAATTGCAAGATCATATGTACCATACGTCTCAGTATCAACCAAAGTAGGACTTTCAGATACAATTGCATAAGACCCTGGAACATTATGGATGTGGGGTCCCTGGGACTCATACCCTTAATTTTCAGGGGTTCTGGACAACAAAATGGGGGTCCTAGACACTTAAATATTATTATTATTACTGTTATTTGTATTGTGTATCATGATCATCGCATTGTTACTGTTATTAAATTGCAAATGATACTATAACCAAGCTAGTAGCAAACTCAGCGATAACCTTTTTTTGACGTGATTGGAATTTCAACAAAAAGTACTTGGACTTTTTCTGCGTCCCTGTGGATGCGCTTATAAATTTTGTTGCGTGCTTTGTCAAATTTTATGCATATAGGATGCAGGAATTTGTGTTCTGCAAATGCCTGCCACATATTCATACACCAATTGCATCAGCGTTAACACATGGTCTAATGGACGGTGACAAGCAAATAATAAGAAAATCACAGAGACACAAAGAAAGCAGGGCATACTTTAAAGAAATGAAAACAAGAAAAAACTTTTTTCTTAATGAAATATGAGTATAGCCACGGTGGTAATGCCAGAGCCTCAAGCATTCTAGACTTCAGTCGACCCCTTACACTTCCAAACATGGAATATAAGGAAAAGTGAGTAAAAAGGACAAGGTTTGTAACAACATACTGATGACTGTAGAAATTTACCTGGTGGCCCATGATGCTCAGTGGAAGCTCCAGTGCTTGACGCTCCCCCTTCAGCGCCTGCTGGTCCGTCTTTATCATCAGCAGCTCTTGTGATAAATGAATCCTGCACAAGGTGTGCACTCCCAGGATGGGTGTTTTGTGAATGGGACATCCTTAACTGAAGCAACAAAAGCCGTTGCTGAAACAACAACAATCTGGTCTCCTCTGCATCAAACTAATAAAGTAATTAATATCTTCTTCAAAGTAAGTATTTGTGTTAAGTAATCTATGGAACGTGCTCCCATGTACCCCATATCCCCCTGGCCCCCACATATTTGAAAGAACAAATCATCTGACAGTTACTTAAAGTTACAGCTTGACTTTTTTTTAAAGTAAGTCCAAATCGTTTCCATGGAAATCATGAGAAAAAAAAATGACAAAAATTTGTAAATAGCAAAAGGCACCACTTTAGCTTATGTTTGATATATCTACCAACTCCTGAAGAAAGATATTAAACCGTTTTCGAGCTGTGCTCCGGAAACATAGGTCACCACTCCCTTTTGAGATTAAGTTCAACTTGTTTCCATGGAAACCAAGAAAATGAAAAATGACAAAAATCTGCAAACAGCAAAAGGCACCACTTTAGGTACTGTTTGATATACCTACCAAGTTTTGTTGAAAAATATTGAACGGTTTTTGAGTTGTGCTCTGGAAACAAAACCAATCCCTCCTTTTTGAGACTAAGTCCGAAACGTTTCCATGGAAACCAAGAAAAATAAAAATGCCAAAAATCTGTAAATAGCAAAGGGGAAATCACTTTACGTTCTGTTTGATATATCTACCAAGTTCTGTTGAAATATATTGAAGGGTTTTGCAGTTATGCTCCGGAAACAAAATGATTACAGACGGACGAGGCGTCAACTATATCCCCCCCGCATTACATGCCGGGGGGATAAAAACATGCAAATAGCAAAAGGCACCACTTTGGGATCTGCCTCACATATCTGCCAAGTTTTGCTGAACGATATTAAGAAGTTTTCCAGTTGTGCTCCAGAAACGAAACCCGCCCCTCCCTTTTGGGACTAAGTCCGAATCGTTTCCATGAAAACAAAAAAAAAAGCATAAATCACAAAAATCTGTAAATAGCAAAGGCACCACTTAAGGATCTGTCTCATATATCTGCCAAGTTTTGCTGAAAGATAATAAGAAGTTTTCCAGTTGTGCTCTGGAAACGAAACCCACCCATCCATTTTGAGACTAAGTCCGAATTGTTTCCATGGAAACGGAGAAAATAATAAATTGCACTTTTAGTGGTAAAGTCATCTTGTCGTGTTGCCTTCGACTAGGGCCATTGAGTTCTTGAAATTTCACAGGCATATTTCAGTTTTGCCTAACTTGTGAAAGACCTTTACACTAACGCTTAGTTCCTGAATATATATAATTCTGATAGGAACCAATATACCCATTTAAATTGAAATGAAGCCTCACTGATTTAGGAGATTCCTGGGAAAACCTAGACTTGCTTCATTTAGGACTTAAGCATTGCAGCGAGGGCTAGGCATTAG
This sequence comes from Haliotis rubra, assembly GCF_003918875.1. NCBI lineage: Eukaryota > Metazoa > Mollusca > Gastropoda > Lepetellida > Haliotidae > Haliotis > Haliotis rubra. The sequence goes on from NW_025765509.1 coordinate 64,062, forward strand.
AGAAAATAATGTGGTTCAGGGACTGTGAGACAGACTAAAAGGCTGTATAAGCATGATGAGAGTTTGAGTGATACCAAATTTTAGTCACTGAGGTGAAACGAAAGACATCTTGAATACATAGGTGTCATGAGAAACCTTTTCTGTTTTCATCCTTGCAGTATTTCAGCATAATGAAGACTGGTTATGAGTAGTTCCCGGTACAAATTATCAGGAATTAAATGCAAGGACTTTTTTGGACCATTCAAGGCACAAAAAATAATTTAAGGCCCTAGATAAACATATACAACATAAGCAGTTGAACAAACATTTGCTCGGTCAATTACACATGGGACTGATCATGACCATCAAAGGGAAATAACTTTTGGCTACATCCCTGTGATGGGAAAAGTTCGCTTCACAATGGAGATTAATTAATACACATTTTCATTGCATGGAACTTCTTATGTATCACTTTTCTGTATTACAGTAAAGTCATAACTTGAAAAGTTAAATATATATTATTGCCTTTTTGGGCAAACTACCTGCAAAAAAGGCCTTTTCAAGGCTTAAATGAATTTACGACATTTTTAAGGGTAAAACATTCTTCAAATTTCAGGTTTTCAAGCCTGTGCATACCCTGTGCAAGATGTAAACTTTGTAATTAACTTATTATAAGCATTACAAGAAAAAGAAACTACTTTCATATCGACACTGATTTATTTAAGCAATGATAATTCCATTACACAGTCTAAATGCTTCTGAAATTGATAATTTAAACTGAATACTCAAACACTATGCTATGGGAGAGGAGCACAATTATGGTACGATAGCTTTACTAAACGTTATCAACCAATTTTTAATTTTCACTAGTTAAAATTTGCAAATGTATTTTTCCAGTAGTTTAAATACTGTGCAAGTATTAAACTTACACAGAAAAACGCAAATTGCAAAATTTGAGCTAACAGTGATCGAATTAATGCTTTCTACAATATCCTAGCTGCATGACTAAAATTATTCAAGTAATACACACCAGGGCTTAATGGAAAAAAGCAATAAATTTAACCAACTCAAATCACCCGAAACCGATTTTTGAACTCCATCCAGGGCTCCAGATATGTGCTGTATTGGCGTATGTACGGATAAAAAATATGCACGATACGGTAGGCAATAATTTAGAAAACGTAGCAGATACGCAGCACAGCAATGGTGTATGGTCTTAGAATCGTTTACAGACGTATTTATCTGAAAAAGTATTGTATTAGTGTTTATTGACCTGTTTACACAAGAGTAGCAACGTTGTGGTGCATATATGAAACGAAACACAAGATTACTGATACAACATTAAATTCCAGTCAGTATTCTAAATGTACTCTTAAGATTTTCCAGTACTCCTATATAGAAAAAATAAGGAGTACATACTCCTGATGTTGAAAAATTATCTGGAGCCCTGTCATCAAACTATTTATTGGTAGCACTCTCCGATCTCACAGCTTAACATGCATGGGTGTGGCAAGTTTGAATGAAACGGCACATGATAGGAAAACTTGTTTAGTATAACATAGTTTGTGGGAAGATAATACATGCATCTGTCAAACAATGTCTGTATGTTCAAACCTATTTTCACAAAAGCACACCTACATTATCTGTCTTAGGGTCTATGGAACCCTTAAAATTCCATTTCTGTCTCTGGTTAAATATCATATTTTAAACCAGTGATGAGATAATAGAAGTATTCTGCCACTACTTGAAACTCTCTATTGCTTATAGTGTATACTCAAAGGGTCAGAGAAAACTCCCAAGAAAATACTGATGCGAGTCATCAAAACAGTAACAAATTTCAATGAACATAACAACAATTTTCCCAAAATATTTAATCAGTAAGGGAAGGAAACATGTTTTACATCCTGTTCTTGATTACTATTCAGTTATATCAGTGTATGAAATAAGCCAAAACTCCAGCCAGACATCAGGGCTGGTGTACCTTCAAAATGGATTCAACCAGACCAAATATGGTGATTTTGATCAGATGTATGGAACATCCAAAAATTTAACACACCATTGGGCGAGCTAGGAGTAAATTTTGACCGTCCGTCAGAAATCTAGCCCGTCTCGGACGGTCGGACGGGCCTTATTTCAAACAGTGGTTATATCTTTTACACGCTGAATTTGACGTAGTATCTCCACAATAAATGTGTATAGTAGCCTAAATCGTGTAGCCAATTGGCATGTAGGCACTAGCCATCATTGTGGTAAACTTTCTTACAAAAACAGACACCAGATACCATATATACTGATAAATGGTCTCTGCAAAAAAGCATGAATTTCACAGTTTTTTTTAAATATCATATTTTAAACCAGTGATGAGATAATAGAAGTATTCTGCCACTACTTGAAACTCTCCATTGCTTATAGTGTATACTCAAATGGTCAGAGAAAACTCCCAAGAAAATACTTTAAAAAAAAACAACCACTGAACAACTAAAATCTTGTGAGGAAAAATAACAGTTATTAGATCAATTAACATGCTGCAGACAACTGTATAAAAAAACATAATGCATGACATTGTACACCCTTACTCCGATAGACTTTCAGAACATTGTAACAAATAGACCAGAAAATTACATTGTTCAATCAAACATAAAATTTTGAACATTACAAAGAAAAATAATTACATGTATTCACAAATGAATACAAACACAAAAAGAAGACAAAGTCATCATTATCCCCCGCAACGGCAAAACACTCTTTATGAATATGTCTACTAGTAATGATTACGTCAAATGTTTTGGAGTGTATATAGTGGAAGGAGAGTATTGAAAGGCGTTTAAGATCTCCTCCATAAAGGAGCACTACCACCAAATTCAGTTGAAGCCTAACTTGTTGCCATGGAAATGCAACAAGATGACATCTTCATAGTCACAGCCTAAGTCACGTTTCCACGGAAACCACAAAAAATAAATTTGTATCTGGCACCTCTATGGATCATGCTTGATCTGTGTACCAAGTTTGATGGAGCTAGCATGTATAGTTTAGGAGATCTGCTCCAGACAAGATGACATCCTCATAGCCACAGGCTAAGTCACGTTTCCCGTGGAAACCGCAAAAAATAAAATTCATACCTGGGTCTACACCCAAAAAGGCACATCTATGGCTTATGCTTGACATATGTACCAAGTTTGGTTAAGTTATCACAAATAGTTCTGCTTCGGACAAAGTGTGATGGACGCACGGACGGACGGATGGATGGAAGGAAGTTGTTCCTATATCCCCCGCAACAACGAAGTTGCGGGGGATAAAAACAATACTAATTTGAATGCAATATTCATTCACTCGTTCTACTTTCATAAGTTCCACTAATGTTTTTTTCTATTTTCGCAACTGCCTCCATTAATGAGTTTATTCAAACTGTTACAACCCTGTGGAATAAATGTGGTAGATTATTCTCCCTTTGATTATTATGACAAAATTTCCAACAAGATTTATGAATTCAAGGGTTTCATTAATAACATACTGAACAACTAGCAACACAACAGTAATGTGCAAAACATAAATACAAAAACATTATTGTCACAGACAATTGTTGTCAGAATTTGAAATGCAAGACTTTCCTAAGCAATGTCTATGACGATTAAAACATAATTATATGATATAATCCATGACAACTTGGGTTATGTTACGAAGAAATCAGGTAAAACAAAATGAAGACAAACAAGTAAATGATGATTAAAACATAATAATAATATAAGCACTGATACTTGGTGCTCAACAGTAAAGAATATACCACCATACGATGCTGACTTGTGGAAAGGACCAGGTGTATCTATTGTTGTCATCACAGTGAGAATTTACAGTGTGGCAAACATTTCCAGGATTAAAATATCTGCTCTTTTGTCTTGTACTTTACCTTCAGGTGAGCTAAGAGAAAACTGGTTGTTTGGATTGTTGTGTTGAAATGATTACACTGTATACTGATACCCAGATTCAGAGGCAATTGTTCACATCATTCTCTGGTTTGATTGCTTGTGAATTTACCTTTGTATAGCTTTAGATTAAGGCTGTGTAACAACACTACTTGTTCTATCAAGCCTAGAAGAGTTGCCTCCCTTGGCACACTGCCAGCACCAGACTTGAACCAGTTAGATTGCAGCCATTTTGCCTACTTTCTCTTTGATAAACTGAAAGTGAAATTAAACAATACTATTAAATTTAATATAAAAAAATATCAGCATTAACATTACACAAAGATGTCTTCTTTGAAACCTTCTTTATCAGTTTATAAGTTGTGTTAATACTGTAAACATTCAGAAATACTAAAACAAACACTATTCTTTTACATTACTGTCTGCATAACCAGTGTGTGAAATAAGGCCCGTCCGACCGTCCGAGATGGGCTAGATTTCTGACGGACGGTCTACATTTACGGCTAGCCAGCCCGATGGTCTGGTAAATGTTTTTAGATATTATACATCTGAGTAAATTCACCATAGCTTGGTGTCTGGTCTGGTTAAATCCAAGTTGGGCTGGTAACATTTTCAAGTTACCAGCCCTGATGTCTGGCTGGGGTTTTGGCTTATTTCGATGAACCATGTATGTAACTGTTGTAAAGACACTTTTTGCTAAATATTAATATATTTTAGTACATTTTTGTCAGATTGCATAAAGTAGGCAAAACGTCCATATGATATTAAACGTGATATTACTACAAGAATATGTAATTATAAAAGAGCATTTCCATTTTCGGTTTGGAAAGTATGGGCTGAGAAATTACTTACTGAATGACCAGTTCTGCTTGTGAGCTCAAGGGACTGTTTGATTGAAAATTCACATTGTGACGCTTCCCATAGTAAAACCTCATCACAATGCACATTTTAGTTTGACTAAACATCTGTCTAATGCTACCCACCTGAATATGTGCGATGACACCTGCCCAAGAAGGCGCCCGACTTGATTCCAAGTAGGACCTCTTCTCCTGAAACTTCGATTTTGCTGAAGCGAAAATGAAAGTTGCCATTCGTCACATGCACAAATTCGACCAATCAACTATCCTAAAATACGGTATATAAATGGCTGCTTGGTTTTCCCCAGACATACAGTTATTCTCAAGAGCAGTTATTTCCCTTAGTATAAAGAATGTTTCCATTTATACTTTTTCTGTATGCAGTTCTGTAAACCTGTAAACAAATATACAAGAATAAAACCGTTCATTTGGTCCATATATATATATATTTCATGTGCAATTTCAAAGATGGTATTTAGGACTGCTCCAATTGCTTGTTAGCTTATTCAGGTCATATATTCACTCGTGACAACGATGAATACCGGAGAGGGACAAGACCAGGCGAATGAAAAGATCCGCATTAATTTGACGAAACATCGACAGTGTCAGTTATTAGACAAACAGAGCCACGTTTGTATTTTTACATGCATAAACAAATACACTATAAAATACACTAAAATATTGTCGTGAATCTCACACATGACATATACATGACCTCTTATCTTCAACCGAAAGATTAGGCATTCAAGCAGAGCTTATACTTCCTTGTTGATATCATGATTTGTCTTTCATCCTTCCACCATTACCGAATATATCGTCTGCTACTTAGGGACCGTTCATAATTTATGGCTGGGGTAGGGGTGGGGCGGGGTTTTATATATGATGATTTTCAAGGAGAAACATGTACAATGTGAATGACGCCTTACCCCCCTAAAATTTATGTACAAAGTACGTGACCCCGCCCTGCATGTCATGTACAAAGGCAATGCCCCCCCCCCCTCCCTTCCCATGTTTTTAAGCATAATTTTTTAAAATAATAATAAGTACAAAATTGCTGCCCCTACCCCCCTAGTACACGTGTACAATAATGATGACCCCCTTGCCTCCCAAGAACAAAATGGGTGACACCCCCTCCCCGCCCTTATAATTCATTCTCTTTTCTTTCTCTCTCTCTCTCTGAATGTCACTGTCGGTTTTACGTACCGTGATCTTGTTTTTCCTTTTCTTTTTCTTCACAAAAACTCCTTTCACCGTTCCCGTTTTAAGATCATCCTCGTGTTAGTACCCAAATACACCTTTAGCTCCATAAATCTATTTACTAGTGAACGCGTTCGATGCTTTTCACCTTGTTTGGAAGACGCCGCAGGGCCAGCCGGGCAGACGAGCAGACGACGCACTAGGGGAGGTAACTCCAATTTCTTAACATCCGTGCGCGAATGTATGTATTCCATTTACTTGCAAATAAATCCAGTTTATAATGTGGTGATGTTGTATATATAGCAAAAGGTTATGTTACGGCAATTAAGATATCATAACGCATAAAATGGTCTGATGTCTGGATCATTCATGGTAAATATACTGTTACCGGCTCCCCACATAAACCACTCTATTACTAGAGACCATCTAATATATTTTACCATTTGGTCTCTGGTATTCCATAGTATAATTATTATTGGAATGACGAGACAAAAAATATAAATTTCGATCGCGAGTTTTTGATACAAGACTGAAATAACGGGAAAATGATCGAGGTTATTTAAACACAACTGAAGTAAAGAAAAAGTAATCGAAAACATAGGCCGATCCAGAGGTGGAGAGGGGTGCGTGGTGTGTGTGTGGGGTGGGGGGTGCGCTTTTGTCCTGAAAGTTTATTAAATGTCCATTGAAAGTCTTAACGGGTGTAAATGAATATGCAACCTCCCATCCCCCAACCCTCTCTAAAGTGAGCAAGAATATAGAAATCATGCTGCTTGCTAAATTAGATGTTGCATCAACACCTTTTGCCAGAGATTAGAGATAATGATGAAATAATCCTTTTTCTGTAAGTTTCCTCTGAATAAATGATATCTGTTAAAGTTAGCTGTGAGTATGATGTTAAAATACAGAGAGAGTTGGTTTATGAAATGTGAATGCAATAAATAAAACTGTTTTGAATAACCAAACTACACATTTGAATTATGATATGATAAAACAATATTTTACAAATAATTGTTTTTATTGGCCACTGAATTGCGATTCTTAATTCGAGTACATTTGAGGAAATTCATAATGTTTAAAAATGAAAAAGAAATGTAATACATATTCAAAAGAAAAGTCTTTTTTTTTTGTGCATATAAAGTAGAAACATGTCCTGAACAACTTGTTTGAGTGGCATTTAGAAGTTGGTGTGATGAACAACGAGGAGAGTTCTATGGAGATATCATCATTTGCTTGATAACGGTGTTAGTAGCTACATCGAAACGTCGCTTATATTATATTAAAGAAGCTGTATATCCATAGAACTCTCCTTGTTGTTCATGTCTTGAACAGGTTTAAATACTTGTGTTCGATTAATATTTTTAAAACATATTCTAATAATGCCAATGAGTAAGAGAGATCCCCAAATGAAATAGATAAATAAATAAATAAATAAATAGCAGAAAGGATGACTTCAAGTTTCCAACAATCATCTTTCACTCTATGCGTCAGCATTTCACAACTGTCCAGGAACAGCTGGGACATTTATAGCTTTGATGACGACAACGACATGTAAAACCTGAGTCAAAATGTTTGATGGTAGACATATGTAGACCATTTCCCATTTCGACGCATCAGTGATAAAAATAACGTCCGATGCAGTTCCCTGATTCAACTTGTGTCATGTGTTCTCGTATTGTTGGGTTCTTTTAGGTGAAATTTGCCTAGCCTTTGCGTGTGTTTGTGAAGCATACAACTAGTGGGGCAGATTTTGTCTGGTATGAGATCTAGAACGATGTCATAGTGATTCACAAACAACCCGTGAAGATCCGAGTTAGAATTGAGATTCAGTAACCAATGCTTGTCGTAAGACGACTAATGGGATCGGGTGGTCAGGCTCGCTGACTTGGTTGACATATGTCGATCGTGTCCCAATTGCGTAGATCGATGCTCATGCTGTCGATCACTGGATTGTCTGGTTCAGATTCGAATATTTACAGACCGCTGGGATATTGCTGAAGGCGGCGTAAAACTAAACTCACTCACTGATATAGTGTTTCAAAAACACATGATGCAGTCGAATCAGTACAGTCGACGTCTTGATTCCTGACGCTGAGGAATGAGTTTAATCTTCTTTATTCATACGGGGCGGTGGGGTAGCCTAATGGTTAGAGCGTTGGCTTGTCACGCCGAAGACCCGGGTTCGAATCCCCACATGGGCACAATGTGTGAAGCCTATTTCTGGTGTCCCTCGCCGTGTTGTTGCTGGAATATTGCTAAAAGCGGCGTAAAACCAAACTCAGTCAGTCAGTCTTTATTCATACATCAAGGGGTTTAATCCATTTAAAACTGCATGAAATTATTATCGTTATTGTTTACTGAGGTAGTGGGGTAGCCTAGTGGGTAAAGCATTTACTCGTCACGCTGAAGACCCGGGTTCGATTCCCCACATTGGTAAAATGTGTGAAGCCCATTGGTGTCCCCCGCCGTGATGTTGCTGGAATATTGCTAAAAGCGGCGTAAAACTATAAACTCACTCGCTCACTACTGTTTACTGTTGTTCTGATGTTCACACCCCAGTATGGAGTTCTCATGGTCGCCCCAGAAAAAATTACCTTCATACCGTCCTAAAAATAATTCCAATAATTTTATTGCCTATTGTTACGCAGACTTCATTGATCAACACTCACGGGTCACATACACCTTTTATCAAGGTCATTTTCCTGCAGGTAGATATGCATAGCTGCTGACACAGAACTTGCTTTATGATCAGTTACCCTCTTGAGAAAGATACTTTGATCCACGGGACGAGGTCCCAGACAGCGATATGAATATGGCTGCTGCTGGTTGCTGCCTTGCCGGTATGTTTATCAGTATAACTATCCGGGGCACATAGTTGTGACACGAGATCAGTATATCGTGATGAGGAGTGATTGCGTGAATATGTTTTTACGCCGCTTTTAGCAATGTTCCAGCAGTATCACGGTTGGGGACACCAGAAATGGGCCTTACACAGTGTACCCATGTGGGTGAGTGAGTTTAGTATTACGCCGCTTTTAGCACTAATCCAGCAACATCACGGCGGGGGACACCAGAAATGGGCTTCACACATTGTACCCATTTGGGGAATCGAACCCGGGTCTTCAACATGACGAGCGAACGCTACAACCATTAGACTACTGCACCGCCCCTTGATAAGGATGACTCTTATGCTCAATATGTACTTATGCAATTAGTAGACACATATGCAGTTAGACGTTTTGTCTGCAAATTATAAAGTCCAGGTTTTCATTTTAACAAATGACACATGAAGACAATGGGAAAAATGGTATTCAACAACCCATGATTGTCGCAAGAGGTGACTAACAGGTCGTGTGGTCAGTATCCGGACTTTGGTACATGTCATCGTATTCCAAATGGGTGGGTCGATCGGATGCACGTGATGTCAGTCACTGGATTGTCTAGTCCAGGCCTTATTATTTACAGACCGCCATTATATATCTGCAACACACAGGTGCTACAACTTCGGTTTAGTCTACCCCAACGCACCCTTTCCGATGAACACTCGTAGCTGCGACCTCCGTAAGTTTCGCTTCGCCACGACCGCTTTGTGGAACGGGCCCCACACTACTAATATGCTGTTGTGATACATATACTGAGGGAAACAAATAAGGGATCCTTTTCCAGGTTTCTTCACAATATTTGTATTGTACTGTGGGCGAAAATCTGAGAATAGCCCAAATAAAGGAACACTGCAATGAAGCGTTGTTCCCTTATTTGTTTTCCTCAGTATATGATACTATTGCTGAAAACGCCATTGAATGGAATTCTCCAACCCTGTTGAATGTGAATTCTCTACATTTTCTGTAAGACCGCACACAATGTGTTATATCTGAGCAGACATGCTAGATCAATATTTCGATAGCTCTGTTCCGATTCGTTATGGCGTGACTGCGTATTGCTGGGGTAAATACCGCTGCTATTGACTAACGTTTAGTCCCTGAATACATTTAATTGTGATAGTAACAAATAAACCCATTTAAATTGAGAAGGAGCCTAAGTGAGACCTGAACCTGAGGAAATCTAGACTTGCTTCATTTAGGGTTTTAGCATTGCAGGGAGGGCTAAGCATTGGGGAAAATAATATGGTTCAGGGACTGTGAGACAGACTACCACTCCTATTGCATTGCTATATATGCTTACTTACGAAGCAACGGTCGCCATAGGGAACGTATTACGTAAGCGCTATCAATACAAAACGAAAGGAAAAGTTGGTGGGTGACTGCTGTGTTATAATGTACTGCAGAGTGGTGTGTATCTTCATACAGCCTTTGTGTCACCTACCCAACATATGTGAAGGTCCGGGTCTTCAGTAACCTATGCTTGTCGTAAAAGGCGACTAACGGGATCGGGTGGTCAGGCTCGCTGACTTGGTTGACACATGTCATCGGTTCCCAGTTGCGTAGATCGATGTTCATGCTGTTGATCACTAGACTGTTTGGTTCAGACACGATTATTTACAGGCCGCCGCCATATAGCAATGATATTGCTGGGGGCGACGTAAAACTAAACTCACTTACTCTCACCCCAACATACATGTATACCATACAACCACCTGTCCCCTACACTAACGGGATCGGGTGGTCAGGCTCGCTGGCTTGGTTGACACATGTCATCGGTTCCTCATTGCGCAGATCGATGCTCATGGTGTTGATCACTGGATTGTCAGGTCCAGACTCGATTATTTACAGACCGCCGCCATATAGCTGGAATAATGCTGAGTGCGGCGTAAAACTCAACTCACTCACTCATCTGTCCCCCATAGTGTTACGTATACGTACATAATGACCCCTTGATGTGGATTGATAAAGTGTTTATCAAATAAATCAGTCTGAGGTTGAAGAATAAACTCATAACCATCCATGTAATCACAGTTTTGGCAGCATGTGTTGTGTGCATGGTAAGCTCGTACATTTAGATATGGCATTGCAAACAGTGTCAGGGTCAAAGTGACGTAGGCTGCAATGGCGATTTAAGTGATAATGACTTGTGGTAAAGATACAGTTTTGGGTTTTTTGTTTGGTTTTGTTTTACCTTTTTAACGCCACACTTAGCATTAATCGATTTATACGACGGCGGTCTGTAAATACATGAGCCGGGACAAGGCAATCCAGTGTATGACATCATGAACATTAACTTAAACAGCTGGGATACGATGACAACCTGATCCCGTTAGTCTCCTCTTACGACATGCACTGCCGCCTCTTACTAAAATATTGTTTGCCGAAGGCTCATTCTAACCCGGATCCTTACCGGTGACAGTATTTAGATATACTCATGCCAATAATGGTTGTCAACCCCACCCCACCCAAACCCTCTCCAATAAATATAATTGAAGGGGGTGACAACTATTATTGGCATGAGTATATTATAAAATCCACAAGACAAAAATGGCAAAATATGAGACGTAAATAAGATACAATCCGATTATCTGTTTGTGTCAGTTGTTGTCTGGCTTAAATTAAATAATCTGATTATCTGTTTGTGTCAATTGTTGTTTGGCTTAAATTAAATGCAGTCTGATTAGCTGTTTGTGTCAATTGTTGTTTGGCTTAAATTAAACACAATCTGATTATCTGTTTGTGTCAACTGTTGTCTGGCTTAGATTAAACACACTCTGATTATCTGTTTGTGTCAATTGTTATGTAGCTTAAATGATATACAGTCTGATTATTTGTTTGTGTCACTTGCTGTGTGGCATATGTTTAATACAATCTGATTATCTGTTAGTGCCAACTGTTATAGGGCGTTAATATGAAGACTCCAATATATACTCTTGATAAGGCTGTTTACTCCTTTGCCTATGATGTAAGTACCTTCCTTGAAAATCCTTGTCATTTTTGGGGAAGTCGAGGGTCATGACTCTGATCATGTGAGTACATAAATATGCTTTCAACTAATGAATGTGACAGATATATAGCATTGAACTATTTGTTCAGTTAACCAGGTTGTTCAATGAGAAACTTAAGTGTATTCGTGTATAGGAGAAGTGCACCATGAATAGTTACAATCACATCGTGATCCAGTAATTTAAATATTTTCTATTCTTGGTTGAGGTAAACTTTTCATTCAGTAATTCAAACATAATCGGTTCCTGTTAAAGGTAAACCATGCCGTACTTTCACTTTTCATTCATTACAAAGTTCAGTACAACAGATAGCTGAGACGTCATGACCCAAGCTTCACACAGACCCTGCCTGAACACCTGCGATAGGTTGAGTTTATTAATAGCGACAGCTCACATCTACCCTTATCACAAGAGCGGCGGCCATTGAACAAGGACGGTAAGTTTGATACGGTTTACTTGTGATGTGTGTTTATTGTTACATGTTATATTTCATTAGGCATAGTACATAGGAAGATTGTTGAAACATATGATACATTTTTATGACTGTCAGATTTCACATATCGAAAGCATGATACTCCATGAATAGTTCACCTATTCAGAGGTGGATAGTTGTGTCGTGGTGTAAACACAGCTGTTGTTTCGCTTGGTTGTGTTGGAAAACACTACTGAATATGCATGTATACACCCAGTCTATCATCAGCGTCATGTATGCATGATTCTGCTGCCACCTTCCTCCGATCCACTAAAGGGAACAGGACATATTTAAGACGTTCCTACGCATCCTCTACGCATCCTTAACACATAAATCATTAACGAATGATTAATTAATATATACCCAATCATACGCTCCCAACGCCATCATATACATACATACATACATACAAATACTTGTATAGCGCAAATATCCGTAAAGCGCTCAAAGGCGCTTTGGCTCTAAGATGGTATTGATATATATGATGTTTACCCCATCACATGCTCCCAACGCCCTCATATGATCTGAACCCCACCACATGCTCCGAACATTCATATGATCTTAATTAAATTTGGAACAGCAGACCATCGTCTGATAATATACACTCATGTTATAATATCCGAGTATGTATGAAATTCTGCCCATATTGGTTACTGTAAACGTGGGACGGCAGAGTAGAATAATGGTTAAAGCGCTCGTCAAATTTGTAAACAAACCTTCATTGCATGCTAAACCCCCTTTCAGCTAAGCTGACTAAAACCCATTTCAGATGTTACACGTGTAATTAAGTGCTATGAATCTTCAATTCGCTCATCACGCTGAAGACGAAGGTTCGATTCCCCACATGGGTACAATGCGTGAAGCCTATTTCCGGTGTCCTCAGCCGTGATATTGCTGGAATATTGCTAAAAGCATCGTAAAACTAAACACTCTCGCTCAGTACTGCAAACCTAATAATGGACCTTTATAAACCGCCTGTATCCACACACTTATGGATGCTCAAGGCGCCAAGGCATTGTTACCGCGGATAACCCAATCTGACTGAGGCCTAGAAAGTTAATAGTCATGTGACTTATCCCACCGGGTACCCATTTACTTAATCAGCAAGAGCCGTACACACAACCACGTGGCGTATGGTATTGACTGCAGCTTATATTACTTTCGCAAACAGGGACCCAGTTACATGAACGTGCGTCCTCCTGTGACCGCAGCGATATCCTAGATATATCAGACATCCTTTTTCACAATATTGTCTATTATCGACAAAATAAGCATTTCAACAACATTCTGTAAAGAAGAATCTCTAAAATGTGTTTCTGATCACGATGAAAGTAATTTATTTACCCTGTATTTGTCCAGAGGATGAGGACATCCTCACGTGCGCTAGCATATACGACTGTAGTAGTGTGAGTGGGTTTAGCTTTACGCCGCTTTTTGTAATATTCCAGCATTCCTTGACTCTAAGAATCATGATGTGAAGGACTGAACGTTTCCTCAGAGATCTACATCTGTTTGTTTTTGTTTAACTCCGCACTCAGCAATATTCCAGCTGACAGGGATCTTCACGGGTAGCTAATATAAGCTGTAGCATTATAATTCGGGGTATACGGGGTTTTATGCGTCCCTCGTTAGGTTTTATCCACCTCGCCTCCGGCTACAAACTGTAGTATCACAAATTGAAATCATACATGTGAGGCGAACAGACTGTGTACAATATTGTATGCAATTCAATATAGCCTCAGATGACGATATCTACTTGTTATCAATTATCAGATTCTGTACTTGCTATCATCAGCTGTCACTACATGATATGACCCATGAAGATCCGGGTTACAGTGTGTCTTCAGTAACCCATGCTTGCTGTAAGAGGTGACTAACGGGATCGGGTGGTCAGGCTCGCTGACTTGGTTGACACGTCATCGTATCCCATATACGTAGATCAATGCTCATGCTGTTGACCACTGGATTGTCTGGTCCAGACTCAATTATTTATAGACTGCCCCCATATAGCAGGGATATTGCTGAGTGCGGCGTAAAGCTAAACTCAATCAATCACTACATGCTGTGCCTATATTCCTCTCATCACTTTTAGCTTAATAACAGCGTAAGAATCTATAAACCCGACTAAAAGTTCCTCTAAATATGATGACCGCAGGCAGAACTAAGTTCATATACAGCTTGTGTATGATGATTCGTATGATAATGTTCATTTAAGAAATTATTGCAAGTATACTTGGTGGAAAGTGTTTTCCCAAACACAGCATGTGGAGCATGTTTTGAAGCAAACCAAAACATTTTGACAAATGCAGTTTGTGCACGTGTTACATGTCGGTATTTCATCTGCATGGGTTACAAAGTTTAATCCTTATAATGCCACTTTATCAATAATGGGGCGGTGGAGTAGCGTAGTGGTTAGAACGTTCGCTCTTCTTACCACCAAACCGGGTTCGATTCCCAACATAAGTGGAACGTGTGACCTCTATTTCTGGTATCCTCCGCCATACACCTGGAATATTGTCAAACATCGGCGTAGAACCATACTAACTCACTCACTCATCAAAGGAGCTTCTTTGACGACTACACTTTCCGGAATGTGTCTTGTGGACAAGACGTTTATTCCATTCTCTACAGGATGAATCAGGACAGCGGGGAAATCATTCTCAACGATACTGCCCCTGCTTATTGATAGGGCAACGTATTCGCTGTTTCATCAACTTGAAATAATAGTCACTCGAAGTAGAACATGTTTTTGAAAAGTTCATGCATGGTTTGTAAAACGTCTTGAATGTCTTTCAGGTACCACACATGTCTCCTATCATGGGTCCAGGGACAATGTGCATGTACATCACACGCATGACTTCATTCATAATACTGAGCACTCAATTCAGTCTTGTAATAGGCCACAAATACATATAACAAGGCAGGATGCATGTGAGAGAGGACCATTTATGTATCATTGGGTAATAATTTGCGAGCTTAGGTGTAAGACTATACCTTCAGCTCTATTTGACATCATTGTGATATATCACAAACTTACAGACTCGCCAGGCCACTACCATGCAGGAAGCTGCACGTGGCACTATCATGATGCATTACTGGCATTGCATGTTCTGTATATACGCCAGAAGGAGAACAATACATATCTCCCACTGATTTCCAGTTGGCCAGATCTTAGCCTAATTTACATTTTACAATTAACATTTAATACATGCCCCTACGAAGAACGTGAACACGTGGAATGAAACAAGTACAACAGATATAAGGGACTGGACATATACACAAAGAACTTAGCTAAGCATCCCTTCACACATCTCACGATTGAAGGAGCCCCGACCTTAACCCTTTGGTGCATATCTGGGATATGATTGGTCGTCGTGTGCAACAAAGGGATAATCCTGTACATAACCTGGCCCAATTGGAAGCTGCTTTACATGAGGAATGGCGTATACCGGCCCTTCAGAGGATCAGGAGGCTGACAGGGGGTATGAGGAGGAGAGTGCCGGCTGTTGACATGGAGGTTACACTCAGTACTGACCTTGAATCGTGTAAGACATGCGAATTGACATTTTGAATGTTCACATTCACCAAAACATTCAACAATAAACATTCCAGGGCCATACTTGTACAGACATGGGTTCGTATGAAAACTGGTGTTTTTTATAAAAAGGAGCAATTATCATCATAAAACCAACATGGATTCCAGTCATTTTGTAGTTTTTTATCATACGGGTCAGGAACGCTTTTCCATCGTGGTCACCACGAGAAGTTTTATGTACATATTGAAAACCTACCATTGCAAAAATACAGAGAGTTCTTAATTAAGTTCTTTGTGTAAAGCATATTTGATAGAGGTTCATATTCACAGTGATACACATATTGCAGACACAAACAAAACATCAGTTGAACTGACCCAGTATTCTACCACTTACTGGTAAACACCACTATGATAATTTGGAGCATTGTATCCTGTTCACATTTTCAATGCCCAGGTGGAACACGGATCAGGGTTACCTGAATGATAGTATATCTCGGCCATTGTCAACAATACCCAAAATATATGTGTACCACAAGGGATCTTATTTTTATTATTTGCATAATTTCAGAAGTAGTGACTGTGCATATTCATAACTATACTTGTCAAACGAAGATGAAGATCAGATTCCTTCATAAAGACTGACATTAAACTGTATTGACGGATTACCAACAGTAATATGAAAGAATCTTGTGTTCTTTAAATCATTTTGATTAACTATAGATCTTTCATATCATTCGTATTTCCACCATAAGCAAATTACAGATTACAAGAACTTGCCGTGATGTCTACAAAACCCCAGTTTCAGGAAATGAAAAAAGTATCTGGGCGCCTTTTGGTTATAGTTTCTTAAAGTTAGAATTGTTTTCTCTGTAACATATGTTCGTTTCAGAGCCGTTAAGATAAACATGGATAATTTTACAGTGGTATAAACAAGCTCTATTTGTCATCATTGTGATATATCGCAAACTTACAGATTAGCCAGGCCACTACCATGCAGAAAGCTGCACGTGCCACAATACAATATACAATAACTATATACAAGTACTTAAAATTGAAACTTATAAACTATGAAACTAATAATGATTAAAACATGACTTGGCCACATACTTCCCCTCCCCATGAAATGACGTCCTCGTCATTTAGTAGTTCCATCCCAGAATGGAAATAAAAGCTTGAGAAAGACTACCACTTAGCCTTTCTAGAACACCACTAGCTGCAAGTTCTTGAATGGCTCTGGATCTCCTGTCCATATTAGCATCTGAACCTGGCACACTGTGGCTCATGACATACTCCCCTGACGTCATCCAAGGAGGCTTCTTAGTTTGTCTTCCTGAACGTCTTGGTGCAGGTTCAGGTGGAGATCTTGGTATAGATGCAGCATCAGCCATTTCATCATCTATCCCAGAAGCTGTCTGGGCTCCAGGTTCCTCCTGTTCTGTTTTGTTCTCATCAAGATTCTCAGTTTGATCTACTTCTTGGTTCTCTTCTGTATCCTGCTGTTCTTCCAACATCACTGACGTGTGGCCGTTGCCACCAGAAGAAGATCCCTCTACTTCAAGAAATTCTTGGTCGTCACCAGTCCTCTCTTGGGTAGATAACTCATCTTTAGCAGACACTGTGTTCATCGCAAGGGAGCCATGAACTTCTGCTGCTTCTTGAGACGTCTGAACAGGCAATGTCATTGCTCCAATTTCTATGGTATCAGTTTCATTGTCAGTTATCACCTCTGCTGTTGCCTCTTGCGCTGGAGATGGTACCACCAAGTGCCTTCGTCTAGGAGTGGGAGTGGGTCTCTTATTAGGCTTGTTGTCCTCTGCTTGTAAGATAGCTCCAATAGGTAGTAGATGATTACGGTGTAAAGTCCTCTTACGTCCTTCACCAGATTCCTTGTGGACAACAAACACAGGAATGTCCATGTTGGGCTGCTCCATAACTATGTGCACATCCTCTTCCCATCGGTCTGCCAGTTTGTGTCGTCCATCAAACGCCAAAGCCTTTACCAGTACTCTGTCTCCTACCTCTATGGTTCCTCCTCTAACCTTCAGGTCATATCCGGCCTTCTGTCTGTCTTGAGCACTGCGTGTGGTCTTGGATGCCTGCTCATAAGCATTCCTGAGTCGTTCCCTGAGGGCCTTGGTGTACTGATACACTGACTTCTTTTCTCTGTTGAGCTCTAGTCCAAAGACAAGGTCGATGGGTAATCTGGGTTCCGCGTCAAACATGAGGAAGAATGGGGTCTGTCCGGTGGTCTCATGGCGGATGCAATTATATGCATGAACTGAAGGTCCAATATAATTCTTCCAATCCCGCTTCTTGTCAGGTGATAGGGTACCCAGCATGTCACAGAGGGTCCTGTTAAATCTCTCACACATGCCGTTGCCCATGGGATGATATGGAGTGGTCCTCGACTTTTTGACGTTGAGTAATTCACACAATTCCCTGATGAGTTTGCCCTCAAAGTTGGCCCCTTGATCGGTGTGAAGACGCTGTGGCATTCCATAGTGTTGGACAAAGTTGGTGTAGAAGGCCTCTGCAGTTGTCTTCGCTGTCTGGTTTCGTGTGGTAATGGCCATGGCATAACGGGTAAAGTGGTCTGTAATTACCAGAACATTTTCGTATCCTCGTGAGGACTCCAGGGAAAGAAAGTCCATACATACTAACTCCAGAGGCTGGCTGGTACTGATACTCACTAAAGGTGCTCTGGCGTTGGTAGGAGACTTCCTTCTGAGACATCTTCCACAAGCACATACCCAGGCATCAGTATCCCTTGACATTCCTGGCCAAAAGAATCTGTCTCTTAGTAATGATAGAGTACGGTCCCTTCCAGGGTGTCCAACTTCGTCATGACATTCTGTCATGGCTCTCTCTACACAAGAGATTGGGAGTACCAATTGCAGTCTCTTCTCTTCTCCTGTGGTTATCCGCTGGTATAGAACTCCATTCTCCAAGATCAGGCTGTCAAAAGACTTGAACAGGCAAGCATCAGGCTTTGTAGGTGGAATCATTTCTTTCCTTGGCTTAAGACCAGATCTCACAGTTGCAATCCATGGCCGGAGAAGTGGATCCTGATACTGCATCTTCCTCCAGTCTCTGTTAGTCATGTTGTGGATATCTCGTCCTTGGTCCCGATCAATGTCTATGACCTCAGCTGATAGGCACAGAGATTCTACAAAGGGCTGGGAATGGATAACATTACACACCGCTTTGACAGATTCTATAGGAACCTGTGATTCATCTTTTTCCTCTCTTGACAATCCTGGTAGCCTGGATAATCCGTCTGCGTCAGCGTTACTCTGACCTGGGCGACAAATAATGTCAAAGTTGTAAGCTGCAAGTGCTGCTAGCCAGCGATGACCTGTAGCGTCCAGTTTGGCAGTGGTGAGCACGTAAGTAAGTGGATTGTTATTCGTAAATGCTGTGAAGGTGTTTCCATACAAGTAATCCCGGAACTTCTCTGTCACTGCCCATTTGAGAGCCAAGAACTCCAAGCGGTGTGCCGAATAATTCCTCTCCGATTTAGATAATCCATGACTTCCATAACAGATTACTTGTTTCTTCCCATCTTCTGTCTTCTGGTATAAGACATGCACCAAGTCCATGCATACTGGCATCTGTATGAAGCTCAAATTTTCTTGTGTAATTAGGGTATCCTAATATTGGTAGTGAAGAGAGGGCTTCCTTTAACTTCTGAAAAGCTGATTCTTGTTCGGTACCCCAAGACCAAGGCTTACAAACATAGTTCTTCTTCTTAGTTCTCTTGGATTCCTTTGGAGCTGGCATCAGGCTTGAGAATGGTTGAGCAATCCTTGCGAAATCCTTCACAAACTTACGATAGTAACCAGCAAAGCCCAGGAACTGATGAACTTGCTCCGGTGTTGTAGGACGTGGCCAATCCTTTATTCGCTGTACTTTGTCTGTATCTGCTTCAACTCCTTTTGATGACACAACATGTCCCAGAAACTTTATCTTCTCCTTGAAGAAAGAGCACTTGTCAGGTGTCAACTTCAGTCCACACTCTCTGATCCTCTTGAAAACCCTCGCAAGTCGATCCAAATGTTCTTCATAAGTATCCGAGAGCACAATGATGTCATCAATGTAGATTAAGCAGATCTTAAGATGAAGTCCGTCAAAGCAGTCGTTCATCAGTCGCTGGTATGTGGCGGGACTTTTGCACAAACCAAAGGGCATCCTGGTATACTCATAAAATCCGAGTGGTCCTACTGTGAAAGCTGTCCTTTCTTTGTGTTCTTCAGCCAACTCCACCTGATGATACCCGCTCTTCATATCCAACGTTGTGAAGTATTTGGATCCAACCAGAGCATCAAACATCTCTTCCACTCCGGCAAAGAATAGCTGTCCTTGATTGTCTTATTATTGAGCTGTCGGAAGTCAACACATAGTCTAAGTTTGCCATTTTTCTTTCTTACCAATACCACATTAGATGACCATGGTGAAGGTGACTTGCGAATGATCCCACAAAGAAGGAGTTGTTGAAGATGATCTCTTACTTCCTGGTACATCGGAGGTGGGATCCGTCTATGTCGCTGCTTGAAGGGACACTCATCAGTCAGCTTAATCCTATGAACCACCCTGTCAGTATAACCAACATCTGTATCCCCTGTTGAAAAGATGTCCAAGTGCTGTCTGATTACATCTTTGCCTCTGGCCAGTTCATCAGGAGTCACGGCAGCTTCCTCGAAGCCCATCTTCTCAATCAATGGTTCATCAACAGAGTCAGCTGTCTGAGGTACATCTTCAATGGTCACTGGCTGCAGTTCACATAATATAGCATTAGGAGATATAGCAACAGTCCTAGTGGTCACATTACAGATATAAACCTCAACTCCCCGTCTTCTGTTTGCTGATGTAGGAGACTAAGCTTGGAGCAATGTCAAGGTCATCTGGTATTTCTGAAGATCTCGTGGCTTTTAGTACAGCACAAGTGGAGTGATAATCAAGCGGTTTATCGAAGTACAAGGCATCTAAAAGCGAGGTACCATGGGGTGAAAAGGTTAGCACTCTGTAAAAATCTGTTTCCATGATGCTCTTTACACTTGACCATAAATGAATTCAAAATATTGGTGCCAATAATAACAGCTACTGTCTCGTTGTATTCACTGTCCGGAACAACTAAGAATAAACCTCGCTGGTCGGCTGGTGACATACCTGTTACCTGCAGTGGTGCTTCAACATATCTGAGATAAGGTAGCGGCTTACCATCAGCGCACTCTACATGTAGGATACCTTGTAGTGGCTGTATAGGGATGTGGGACAGATTATCTCGATGGAAGGACTCACTCATGGTTGATACTGTAGCTCTGGTATCCAAAAGCCCTTTAGTGTCCACCCCATGAATGGCAACTTCCACTTCTGATGCAGTACCCACAAGACCAATTACATCATTATCTTTGGGACTCTGTACCCTAAAATCCATAGCTTGCCCCGCACTATGGATTCTCCTCAGTTTAACGGACCCCAACTGTGATCCATCCTAACTGTGCACTTGTAGCTGACATGTCCAGGTTGTCCACATCGGTAGCAGATGGGAGTAGGTTGTCCATAGGCATCAGTTGTCCATCTTTGTCTTAGTCTGATTGTCCTAGGTTTAAAGGCTTGCTGTCCCTGGGCATTGGTGTTCCGAGCATGAAACAAAGTAGGGGGTGAATACTGAGCTGGAGGACCCTGGGTATGTTGCGGCATCCTGTGGAATTCCTGAAATGACGGGTACCAGCTGCCTGAAGGTTCAACTGTGGGTTGTGCCTGGGTTTGAGGGGGTGTATCACACTTCTTCTTGAGGTCGGCCACTTCACCTGTAAGCTTTCTGATCATCCCCTTGATCTCTGCCAGTTCCTTATTCTCCTTAGTGACAGCTGCCATACCAGGAGTAGGCTTCTTAGTATCAGTAGAGTGGGAGAGTAGAACAGGCGGCTCTTCACGTGTCTTGAGTTCCTGTTCTATTCTTCTAAGGCTGATGAGAAGATCACTGTAGGTGTGGCTCTGGTCATACTTATGGCCAGAAACGTCCTTCAACTTAGGTAGAAGTCTCGTCCATAGCATGGATCTAAGCATCCTGTCCCGTTTGTGAGATGCAACTTCTCCTGCATCGATGGCCTGTCCCAAGAGATCTTCTAGACGTACAGCCCAGGTAGCAACTGACTTCGTCTCTGTCTGTTTAGCTGAGTAGAACTTTGCAAGCAGTGTCTCCGTGGCATCTACTTCCCCAAAGACGCTGTCCATTTTAGCTAAAATAGAGCTTCCATCAACATGTGGGCCTAACCTAAGTAAAACTCTAGCGGCAGTTCCCTTGAGTGACCTCCTGATGGCTTGCTTGATGTTGTCCTCCGAGTGTAGCTTGTCCTGGAAGATACACTGCACCTCATATCGCCAAATATCATATGTCGCATCTTTGCTGCCATCTCCAGAAAAGAATGGTAGGCGTGGTACCTCTGCCACCTTGATTATGGTATCTGTATTTGCCTTGGCCTCATATGGTACTTCTGGATCCTCCGATTCGGTCTTTACCAGTGGGGTACCAAAGCATTCCCGCATCCAATTCATAAAGTCTTCTGGGGAACCTGACTTAGGGCGTAACTTTAGTGTATTGAGAGTAGACACAAGCTGGTCTATCTCCTCTTTAGACATACCATCGGACGCCATAATAAATGAGCTGATGACCTGATGACCACCCTGTTATAAAGTATACACTGCAGGTATAAATCCTGACTTGTATACAAGAACACTTCAAGTGTGATACCTACACTACATGTATATATATGTGCTTGAGATATGTATACTACAGGCAAGTAAACAGCTATGTTATACACCAGGTATGGGTACTGGTTAGTAAGTATGAATTACATAGTGTTTGGTACAATGGATAAAGTACTGGTATAGGCTATATAATACTGGGCAGTATAGAGGGATATATGCTATATGCTTAGGATAGTAATATTTACATGATAAACTTACACAGGTGTAACGCAGGAAATGAAAGCTGAAACTTGAGAATGCCACACAAAAGACTGACTAAATAAACCATCTAACTAGAAAGACAACTAACTTGACCCAAGTAAAACACCTTCAGATAACAACACACCAAATCTGAATACTGAGTACTAATAACTAAATACAAGCAACTGTATTGAGAATACTAAGGTATTAAACTAAGAACCTTAAAATTTTATTGATACTGGCTCTTAAATGAAAATTTAATTTAACTGAGATTTATCTAATACTAAGTATTATATGTATAGTTTGTTGATTAAATGCTTATTAATTAAGCCCAGTATTCACACATGCAAAATCAATAACACCCTATTATTCAGTCAAAGTCTAACAGGGAAAATAAACCAAATTCAAGACTGCAAAATGAATCAAAGTTAACTCAGGGTTACGTGATAATATATCGCAACAATATCAAGTCATGAGAGCACCGCGACAATATCAGGCCCCAAACTCGCGACAATATCTGAACACAATCGCGACAATATTAGAACAACATGACCGCGACAACATCAGCGCATGGTACCATCGCGACTATATATACACATGACAGCATCAAGACATGAATACTGATAAAACATATATGGCCATGCTATACGCATGAAAAAGTGTCAAATGATGAGCTCACCGCACAGTATGAACAACCAGAATGATATGAAATGAACAGGTATCAGTGTCTATAGTATAAAGTCTTTGGGCACAAATTCACTCGAGTAGTTGCGTGATCGTCTCCCTTGATGGTCTCACAAATTGGAGTCACTAAATGATACAGTCATAGTTATGCGGATTCATGTAGCACAAACACAAAATTACAGTCACATGTACAAAATATCAGAATCCACTCTCACGTATTGACGCCTGACAGGTGTGTCTCAAGGTGTCTGTCCTGAGGGTACATGTCTCACTCTCCTATGGCTGTCATTCTCACTGGGGGCTCCAAAATGTAGTAGCGGAATATGGGGTGAATGTTGGTGGGTGTATGGAACGCACACAACACAACGCTACTTGTGTTCTCAGATGACAGCCATTTTATTATTGACCTGAATGTTGGAACAACTCTGATAATATACATAAATATAACTAAGTATTTGAGCATAAAGGTGTACATATACATGTATTACACTTTCTATATATTCTTAAATTCAGCTAGCCCTGAGAATGCACTAGCATAAATAAATCTTTAAATATAAATAGCAACCTGAAAACTATTCATACATACATATATCATTTAGGACATTCAATAAATATATTACAAATATAGATGAAGAAAATATATAGAGTTTATTACAACATACACTTACCACTGTGTGGCAGTGAGTGTGCATCAGCTCTCATGCAGTCAAGGATCAATCATATACATCATCATGGATCATTCTAAGAAAAGTAAAATACAAACTTGATAATACTACTATTGGTATATAAAATAAGTAATGATAAAAAACATATTTAATCAACCTCACATCCACCCTCACTATTTCATACCACATTCATACGATTATAGATTTAGACAATATGTTTGAGTTATAATTTAGTTTAATTATGTTTAGACTGGTATTTACCTACCACATACACCATATTTAATTTAAATAGCTAATTGATATTTAATGATATAATGTAGATAAATTACATTTAAATTACACATCCAACCAACTGTAGTGATGGTTGGAAAACAATAAATACTTTTAACTACACCCCGATGCATTAATATAATACTTCTTAAAGAAATACACTATGTACAATGCCATATATACACATACAATATATGCACTGACCTGAATAATAAAATCTTCATTACAATCCAGAAATGTTCCAGAAAACACAAATATACCACAGTGATGTGATCCTCCACAAAGATCTATGTGACTGCCAACAAGTTATGTGTGACAGCCACCTTTTAAAACTAAACAGACAATAGGTGGCAAGCTGACCAGAGTAACTGAGGCAGAAGGACAAAAGAAGATAGTGCAGAGTGTAAGCGTATGGGTCAGAACCTGGCCTGACCCAGTAGGGTGGCTATTGTTAATTGAGTAATTGCATAAGTGCAGGGATACATTTAACTGAGAGGGTTTGTTATATTTTATCTGTAACCTTAAAATCTGACATGTATACAATATACAATAACTATATACAAGTACTTAAAATTGAAACTTATAAACTATGAAACTAATAATGATTAAAACATGACTTGGCCACATTACTGGCATTGCATGTTCTGTATATACGCCAGAAGGAGAACAATACATATCTCCCACTGATTTCCAGTTGGCCAGATCTTAGCCTAATTTACATTTTACAATTAACATTTTATACATGCCCCTACGAAGAACGTGAGCACGTGGAATGAAACAAGTACAACAGATATAAGGGACTGGACATATACCCAAAGAACTTAGCTAAGCATCCCTTCACACATCTCACGATTGAATGAGCCCCGACCTTAACCCTTTGGTGCATATCTGGGATATGATTGGTCGTCGTGTGCAACAAAGGGATCCTCCTGTACATAACCTGGCCCAATTGGAAGCTGCTTTACATGAGGAATGGCGTATACTGACCCTTCAGAGGATCAGGAGACTGACAGGGGGGTATGAGGAGGAAAGTGCTGGCTGTTATACAGTGACATGGAGGTTACACTCAGTACTGACCTTGAATCGTGTAAGACATGCGAAATGACATTTTGAATGTTCACATTCACCAAAACATTCAACAATAAACATTCCAGGGCCATACTTGTACAGACATGGTTTTGTAAGAAAACCGGTGTTTATTAAAAAAAGGAGCAATTATCATCATAAAACCAACATGGATTCCAGTCATTTTGTCGTTGTTTATCATACGGGTCAGGTACACTTTTCCATCGTGGTCACCACCAGAAGTTTTATGTACATATTGAAAACCTACCATTGCAAAAATACAGAGGGTGCTTAATTAAGTTCTTTGCGTAAAGCATATTTGATAAAGGCTCATATTCACAGTGATACACATATTGCAGACACAAACAAAACATTAGTTGAACTGACCCAGTATTCTACCACTTACTGGTAAACACCACTATGATAATTCTGAGCATTGTATCCTGTTCACATTTTCAATGCCCAGGTGGAACGTGGATCAGGGTTACCTGAATGATAGTATATATCTCGGCCATTGTCAACAATACCCAAAATATATGTGTACCACAAGGGATCTTATTTTTATTATTTGCATAATTTCAGAAGTAGTGACCATGCATATTCATAACTATACTTGTCAAACGAAGATGAAGATCAGATTCCTTCATAAAGACTGACATTAAACTGTATTGACGGATTACCAACAGTAATATGAAAGAATCTTGTGTTCTTTAAATCATTTTGATTAACTATAGATCTTTCATATCATTTCGTATTACCACCATAAGCAAATTACAGATTACAAGAACTTGCCGTGAACGTAATGATCTGTCTTAGAAATCCTGAAACAAATATACCTAATACAGCCCATGGCAGTCTAGAAGATGTGACATGTCTAGAAAACCCCAGTTTCACCAAATGAAATAAAGTCTCTGGGCGCCTTTTGGTTATAGTTTCTAAAAGTTAGAATTGTTTTCTCTGTAACATATGTTCGTTTCAGAGCCGTTAAGATAAAAATGGATAATTTTACAGTGGTATATACAATCTGATATGGTGCGTGGAGGTAAGAGTTATTATTTTATAGCAAATCCCCATCATCAAATATTGGGTATGGTGTTGTTTATCCCAGCCGGATGTAACTGTGACTGGTGTTCCGTGGCAGGTCCTTGATCAGCTCCTTCTTGAAATCCTCGGCCGCCATTTTGTTTTTGTCCTCTGAGTATGACGTAACGAGGTACTTCGACTCGGCGATTGTGACGACCATCTTGGCCAGTCTGCCAGTCTGTGTCTGGAGCGCTATTTCGGGGTATGGCTTCTCCCATAGATCAACTAAAGGAAAGAGTAAGGACATAGTGACATATGATGTTTGTCTTCTCCCATAGATCAACTAAGGGAAATATAATGACATAATGATATGATTGTGATGTTTGTCCTTTCCAATAGATGAACTAAAGGGGAAAGGAATCACATAATGACATGTGATGTTTGTCTTCACCCATAGATCAACTAAAGGAAAAGTAATGAGATAATGACACATGATGTTTGTCTTCACCCATAGATCAACTAAAGGAAAAGTAATGAGATAATGACATGTGATGTTTGTCTTCACCCATAGATCAACTAAAGGAAAAGTAATGAGATAATGACACATGATGTTTGTCTTCTCCCATAGATCAAGTAAATGAAACATAATGACACATGATGTTTGTCTTGTCCCATAGATCAACTAAAGGAAACATAATGACATATGATGTTTGTCTTCTCCCATAGATCAACTAAAGTAAACATAATGACATATGATGTCTGTCTTCTCCCATAGATCAAGTAAATGAAACATAATGACACATGATGTTTGTCTTCTCCCATAGATCAAGTAAATGAAACATAATGACATATGATGTTTGTCTTCTCCCATAGATCAAGTAAATGAAACATAATGACATATGATGTTTGTCTTCTCCCATAGATCAAGTAAATGAAACATAATGACACATGATGTTTGTCTTCTCCCATAGATCAACTAAAGTAAACATAATGACACATGATGCTTCTTTTCTCTCATAGATCAAGTAAAGGAAACATAATGACATATGATGTTTGTCTTATCCCATAGATCAAGTAAAGGAGTGAGTGAGTGAGTGAGTTTAGTTTTACGCCGCACTCAGCAATATTCCAGCTATATGCCTGCGGTCTGTAAATAATCAAGTCTGGACCAGAAAACCCAGTGATCAACAGCATGAGCATCGATCTGCGTAATTGGGAACCGATGACGTGTGTCAACCAAGTCAGCGAGCCTGACCTCCTGATCCCGTTAGTCGCCTCTTACGACAAGCATAGTCGCCTTTTACGACAAGCATGGGTTACTGAAGACCAATTCTAACCCGGGACCTTCACGGGTAGATCAAGTAAAGGAAACATAATGACACATGATGCTTCTTTTCTCTCATAGATCAAGTAAAGGAAACATAATGACATATGATGTTTGTCTTTTCCCATAGATCAACTAAAGGAAACATAATGACATATGATGTTTGTCTTTTCCCATAGATCAACTAAAAGAAACATAATGACATGATGTTTGTCTTCTCCCATAGATCAAGTAAAGGAAACATAATGACATATGATGTTTGTATTCTCCCATAGATCAAGTAAAGGAAACATAATGACATATGATGTTTGTCTTCTCCCATAGATCAAGTAAAGGAAACATAATGACATATGATGTTTGTCTTCTCCCATAGATCAAGTAAAGGAAACATAATGACATATGTTTGTCTTCTCCCATAGATCAACTAAATGAAACATAATGACATATGATGTTTGTCTTCTCCCATAGATCAACTAAAGGAAACATTATGACATATGATGTTTGTCTTCTCCCATAGATCAACTAAATGAAACATAATGACATATGATGTTTGTCTTCTCCCATAGATCAAGTAAAGGAAACACAATGACATATGATGTTTGTCTTCTCCCATAGATCAAGTAAAGGAAACATTATGACATATGATGTTTGTCTTCTCCCATAGATCAAGTAAATGAAACATAATGACATATGATGTTTGTCTTCTCCCATAGATCAACTAAAGTAAACATAATGACATATGATGTTTGTCTTCTCCCATAGATCAACTAAATGAAACATAATGACAAATGATGGTTAACTTTTCAAAGAAAACGTTACGATATTTCGATTGCTAAATATCTTGAAACCACTGAAGCATTTCATGACTGAATGTTATAAGGCTGGCTACGAAGCTATACCTGTGGAGGAAATTCAAATATTTATCAACTGACTAATCATGTCCACATGCACATTATTTTCCTAAAATGTTCGATAGGTGTAGGTGATAGTCATGCAACATTGATATTGATACTGATATTCACGTATGAACTGACAGCAAGACAATTGTCGAAATGGCCATTGCCTGGTTGTAAAATTAGAAATATACTTGACCCACCAGTGTTATAGATAACAATTTCGATCGGTTTTTAACCATACGAGGCATATCAGCTATTGCTCTTTCATCTTACACACAATGAAGATGTACCGAAACATTTCATGTCTTAATTGAAAAGGGCTCTGAAATATGACGCCCCTAATACTTCGCTATTTACCTCGATTTTCCATGAGAGATTACATATTTATCGACATTCACACAAAATGATATCGTGTTCAGTATTACATAAATGCTACATACAAATTTCAAAATGTTCGAACAAAAGCCTTATTTTTCCTTAAACACATATTTCGTTCATATATGACACGTTGAAATCTGCGCATACAAAATGTGCTATCTACCTGCAACAGGCGACTTGTCAATGTTCGCCGGAACCTGCATCTCTTTCTGAGCCAGTTGTGCGATTCTGTTGCTGAATGGTTGGAACACATGCTCGTCAGGTATGATGACGGTCACCACGAAAACAGAGTCAACTGCATTCTTCACGCCATTAAACACCATTTGGGCAGCGTTATTTGGCCGTTTAGCAATTTCACCTGAAAGGATAGACACACTTTTCTTCACATTGGAGTGTGTGAGTTAGTGAATGAGTTTAGTTTTACGCCGCTTTTAGCAATATTCCAGCAATATCAAGGCGGGGAACACCAGAAATGGGATCCACACATTGTTGACAATCGAACCCGGGTCTTCGGCGTGACGAGCGAACACTTTAACAACTAAGCAAGCCCAGTGTCCCTCTTCACTTTGGAACCGTTTGGAGTGAGTGAGTATGTTTTACGTCACTTTTATGGGCTTCACACATTGTTCCCATGTTGGGAATTGAACCCGGGTCTTCGGCGTGACGAGTGAACGCTTTAACCATTAGGCTTCCCCACCGCCCCTGAACCGTTAGGAACATACGTTTGGCAAAGAATTAGTACCCGTATAACTATAAGTTCTTTTTCGAATGCATGTTTATGCTTTAGAATTATCGGTTGGCACAGATAAAGAAATGCTATCTCAACAATGGCTTAATGAAAATATCTAACCTGCCTTCTGCAATCAGTATCCTGTCAAATACATTCGTGAGCAAAACTGTCAGTTGTTTTAAAGGAACATCGATTTTTCGAATATAATTTCTAGAATCCTGCACGTACAAAATACGCAGTATCGTTAAGATTTATGAATATACAAAGTATACAGTTCTCACTCGAAGGAGCTATTGGGATGGTAATGGTATTGGAGTGTATTTGGGCAGCATTTCTTATAGCTTCCGCGATGGCGTCGGTGACGGTGCTGGTTTGGTTGTTTGGGCAGTAGGAATGTAACAGCGTCGCAAACGGCAAGCTGGTGCTGTCATGGGAACATCGTGTCTCGCTAAGTTCAGATACTGAAAAAAAACAGCCATTGGTATAGTGTTTTGTATGAGCTGCAAAATATGCGTGTGAATCGTAGCATCAGTCGGACCCACCACTCATGTACGAAAGCCTAATGCTGGCCCTATTGTAGCATACAATACTTGTTCAGCTATAATTTTCGTTACTTAAATTATGGTTCCGTTTGCTCGATTAATTTTTCGTTGCTTCGGGTATTTTCTCATTGCTTCCATCATTTTCTTGTTACTTCAATTTTCCTTAATAAAACTTGAAATTTCGAGCATCTACTCGTTGCTACGACTCTTTTCTCGTTATTTCACTTATTTTTTAGTTGCTTCGAGTACTTTCTCGTTCCTTCATTTTTCTTTAAAAAACTTGAAGCTACGAAAAAATACTCGAAGCAACGAGTAAATACTCGAAATTTCAAGTTTTTGACAGAAACTTGATGTAACGACAAAATACTCAAAGCTGCGAAAAAAATTAAACATAGTTGAAGCAACGAGAAAATAATCGAAGCAACGAGAACTTTTGCTTAAAAAAATATTACATGCTACAAGTTGGCAGCATTAGGCTTTCGTACTCATGAAGTTTTCAGAAAGGTAATTATAACTATTTTTTGGATGCCTGATGCCTCACAGTGATGCCGCTTTGCGACGCGGACTGTCATCGAGCCAAGCAATAGAACCATGGACAAGAAACCCAGTGACACGAGAATTGTTGGGAGCGTTTGCACATCACCCCCGATCTTAAAGATGTACTAGTATTAATTCCAACGATTGCAATGCGGGCATCAATATGTTCAATACCTGTAAAATATTAAATGTCTCTTGTTATATTGCTCAGCGCTTATGGTTTCAAGGAGTGAGTGAGTGACTTTAGTTTTACGCTGCACCTAGCAATATTCCATTAATAATATGGTTTCAAGGAAATCAGTAAATGGGTTTTGTGTAGTGGTATGGATTAACCAGCGTTAAATGTGTATGACAACGAGATTATAATACAGACAAAGATAGCAGGAAGATACTTTCACGAACCGTAGGCTGAACACTGCCAGTCAGTCTTCTCAGCGTTTGTGCAGGTAAGTGCTGGATTGGTAGATACATCTGGAAACAGAAATACAAAGTGGAGTGCATGAGTGAGTATTATTTTATGCCACTTCTACAAATATTCCAGCAATATCCTGTGGGGAACACGATAAAGGGAATCGAGCCCGGGCCTCGAACAGTCATGCCAGTTCGAGATGACACAAGTTTATGGATGATCAACTTCTTTATTTTAACAATAGCGACATTTCGGTATAGATTCTTATACCGTTTTCAAGCATATGGGGGAATGATGGGGTACACCAGTTTATATACAAGATAAGATCATGCGATAACAATAACAAGGGTGGGGAAACAAAGCATCAAAGAAAGTTACACGATGAGCTACAATGACATGATGATGAGCTGAAGATAACAAAATGAGATGAGTGGGATTACCATGACAATTTGTGAATGTAAGTTAATTAGGCAGAAGCCAAGGTGGTGGGGGGGAGTAATAAGTGAGAAGCCAGTGGTGAGGAATGTGAGTATGAAGGCTGATGAGAAGCCAGAGTGGGTTGAGTGGTTAATTATTTGTGGATTAGATGGTTGTAAGCTGAGGGGATGTAATAGCCTTGATATCTGTTAATAGAGGGATTACAACGGCATATTTGTAATGCTTCCGCCAATTTCCGCTGAGTGTAATCGTGTTTGTTGTTTGTAAGTGTTTTGACAGTGTCCCAGTTGATGTTGTGTTGAGGAAATTTGGTGACGTGTTCCGAAATGGCTGATTTGGTGTTTGCATTGTTTCTTTGATGCTTTGTTTCCCCACCCTTGTTATTGATATCGCATGATCTTATCTTGTATATAAACTGGTGTACCCCACCATTCCCTCATATGCTTGAAAATGGTATAAGAATCTATACCGAAATGTCGCTATTGTTAAAATAAAGAAGTTGATCATCCATAAAGTTGTGTCATCTCTATGCCAGCAACTTCTAAAATGCCACTCAAACAAATCCTGTCTGTTCGACACAACCGTGAAGAACATTCAGCTGTAACAGCATCGTGAGTGACTGAGTTACATAGTTACGCAGCGTTAGCAAAACCCCAGCAATACCATGAAGGGTGACCATCGAGAAGAGACACACATTGTACCCATTTAGAGAATCGAACACGGGCCTTCTGCGTGACGAGCAAACGCTTGGCTACCTCTTTGCTCCTTGTATCATAAAATGATTAAGGCATAATACTTCAGTGAAATCGACATTGGAAATTCACTTGTTATTATATGTGAATATGTTAAAATCACATGCTTACTTTCTATTTCCCTGTCATTCCACAGAACGAGGACAGCCTCTGTGACTTCACTTGCTTCACTGACACTTCCCTGTACAACCTGTAGGAGAGTGTTTCCTACGCGGACACGAATCTCGCACTTGCGTTGATGATTCAACTTCTTCTCTAAAACATCATATGTATATAAATGCATCAGATGTAGCATCGCATGTATATGGATTACACTGAGAAAGCGTAATCCCAAATGTAACATATGTATAGAAACCGCTTAAAACAGAAACGTGTTTTCTCTCTCTCTCTCTCTCTCACATCACATACTCATTACATTACATTACAAATCCATCATATTACATTACACAATCATTATATTAGAGTACATACATGTATGCCTTTTCTGTTCATAATGATAATGTGAGTATTGTATCTAAAAATCATCATAACATTGCTTCTTGATACATTGACCTGATTACACAGTCACTTTTCTGCCTGAATGTAATGTTTCTTTAAAAGTATCAAACCATCTGTTTGTGCACAGTACTGTTACTGTACCCAAAACAATTAAACCATTAGATTTCCTACCTTCGTGAAACTGTTCCACTGTTGCAAGATGTTTTGTCTTCAGCTTGTAGGTATGACGGTGTGCCAGGAACAACTAGGACAAAACATTGTTGCCAAAATAAATACTTCCAATGTCCTTTGAAAAACTAGTATTTTCATCAGTGGTGGTTTATCGGAACATATCAAATCACCACAATGATGAGATATACACATCGTCAAAAATATCGCGACACCAAACGTGAAGTACAATTGAGTGTACAATTGCAATGCAGAGATTTTCAACTGTAGCCAGACACTACAGTTTTGAATCTTTGAAAAAACTGGCCCCACCGTTGCTGGTGAGTGGCAACACATCCCTCAGTTTAAGAACAGATCATTTACCTGTTACATGGGTACAACATTACTCAGACACATACGTGTTGATATATTCCAGATATAATTCCTGACAGTAGAAATCAGACAATGCTGATTTCTCATTTTCCAATTGTTCATTATTTTACATTACATATATATATGGCAGTAAGTAACACTTTATTGTTTTTTGTTTCACTTTCTAGCTTCGTCTTTACTGCTTATCAAATATCTTGGAAGAGTGATACTTTTGCCGAGGTATAAACATTTTGTGAAGAACAGCCTTTGTGCATCACCATGGTGGTTTGAGATGTCTATTTTTTATGTGGCAGTTATTATCTGTTGGATATTTGGTGTGCAAAACGTGAAGTACCTGTTTGACTGAGAGTTTCGTTTCTGGGTAGATCACTATGAAGATCTCTCTGATGGCTCCAGATCTCTTGTCATTGAAGAGCTTTATTGCCTTATGCATCAACTGGACAACGTGCTGGACCGGATACTCATGTGCCCCAGTACCAAGAGCAGGGAAGGCAATTGTCTTATAACCTTTCTCGGATGCCTTGATAAGACAGTTGAACACCAAGGACACCATCCACTGAATTCACAAAATGAAACACTGACAATGGTATAGAATTAAAGTTTTGGTATAATAGATATATCCACACAGGTGAAATACAGAATTATTTGATTCATATACACAATACACCCTCCAGCAGTTGTATATGCCCTTATGTTAGGAGTATCACATTCTATGAGCAACTGCCTATCATATATTCTGTCATTACAAACTAATGTCAAAAGCATGGTCTGAAGTAAAATTAATGTTTAATCATAAACATGATCTGTTGACAATTCAGCAGCGCGCTGAAAGGTGAGGACAGTCACAAATACTTACAAAGTCAAGTCAAGCTTTCATCTGATATTATTCCATCGCCACATTTTCACTGAAGCCTTTATAAAAGTCCAGTTAAGAGCCTTAACCCACACGCCATGTCAATTGCGGCTCAGAACGAAACACCCGATTTACGGCATATTCAAATAAAAGTGACCCGTGAATATCGGGTTAGAATTGGCAGTCCATGCTTGCCGTAAGAGGCGCCTATGCACCAATTGCGTAAATCGATGCACATGCTATTGATCACGGGATTGTCTGGTCCAGACTTTATTATTTACAAATGAGAGTCATATAGCTGGAATATTGCTATGGTAGCAATACATTTCAACAGGTGTGACATGTGCCTTAAACCCAGTGAATATGTGATGTGAGCAGTAGACGATGTGTTCCACCCTGTGACCAACATCCTCCATCAGGCTGCTTTGACATAGTACCATCGAAGGATATAGATCCTATCTCACTCCTATTACCTTGAGGGTTTACAATGGAATGACCAATACTTGTGTATGACAAATAAGACAAAGCATTATAAGCACTGGGCTAAGATTTAACTGTGTCTGTAAAACCATGGAACGAATGGTACATAATAGATTAACATGGTATCTTGAAACCAGTAACCTTATAACAAATATTCAATGTGGTTTCAGGAAAGATCGTAGTACGATTAGAATCCTTTGGTACGATCGATTTGGTACGATTAGAATCCTTTGTTGAGGAGTGCGGCGTTAAACAACAACCAAACCAAGCCAGTCAAATGAAAGTACCTACTTTGAAACACTCGTCCTCCTCCTGTTGATAGTTCGGACTTGGTGACTGAGGAAAATTTGGCAGAGCTCCGTGGTAGATTGCCTTACAGGTCTTGATGTTCCCCGGTCCCGTCTCTGCAACTTCACCATTGCCGATGCCTTTGGGATGGTCTTTCGTCAGCTGTTTCTGGATGCTTTCACCAGCAGCCTGGAGGAGGCACCAAGAAACGCCTCGTCCGTTACCCAGGATTAACTTATCGTTGGTTGTATTGACAATAACATCAGCCTAGAAATAAAATATACGTTTAATATACAAGTACATGACATGATCAGGAAATATGTAATTAATTTATGTAATTTATTTCCTTTACACGCCAATATATTATACTCAATATTTACCGAGTTATCCAGTGGATTATACAAACTGATAAACAGTAACCATAAACTCCTGTGTAGGCACTATATGTAGCTGCAAGATTGTTTCAAGGAACTATCGGTCATTTAAGAATATATTCAAATTATCGAAGAATTTTAATCATTTAAAATCCTTTACCTTTTGTTTTTCGAGTGCATTCATGACTACTTTGACCTTTGTTTTCCTTGGGGCTGCAAAACAATGTCAAAAACATTCCGAAAATGCATTTCCATGATTGAAACTGACTGTATATTTTAATATAACATTATGATAAGTACAGTTTGTGTGAAAATAAATAATTATATGATATATACTCAAACAAAAAAGTTAAGGACCATCCGAATATTCCTTATTTAAGCA
Organism: Haliotis rubra; assembly: GCF_003918875.1. NCBI lineage: Eukaryota > Metazoa > Mollusca > Gastropoda > Lepetellida > Haliotidae > Haliotis > Haliotis rubra. The sequence continues at coordinate 99,988 of NW_025765509.1, forward strand.
TTAAATGGTTCATAATATGAAATATTAAATACTTTAATATTGAAAATTGGGGTGGTCCCTTACTTTGTTTGTTGAGTATATCGAAAACATTGAGTTTTCTTAAATAGTAATCATATTTTGACAGAATTACAACATTTCTGAGTCTACATACCTGATGGCAAACTCATCCAAAGGGACTCCTCTAGGGTTAGGGATTGCATTTGTTCCATGAAGCCAATTTGTTGTTGAGGAGTTATGATACATAGGTGCTTCTCGCCAACTCGTTGTGATACATCTGCCACAGCCAGGATGCTTATTCCAGGGCCGACAGTTATGGTGAAGCTGGTGACACGTCTAACTTCATCGTTGACCACCTTCACTGCCTCCGAGAGATAATTCCGTGGCCCTTTAACCTCCAATGTATTGCCAGCTCTTGTCAATCCAACACCAGGGAACCTGTTTATCAACGCTTTAATCTCTGTCCATTTGTACTGGGTGAGATAGTTGGCACAATGTTCAGACATCAGAATAGTTTCGCTTTCATTGTCTTCTGCTAGTGGAGTGGATTGTAACATTTCCCAAGAACGTTGCAGACTGTGACCCAACGATATGGCAGCATCAGCCAAAGCAACCACCTTCACAACAGAATCCTTTCTGACAATGAGAACTTCTGTATCCCCTGGCCCGTCTGTTGGTAAGGCTTCAACTCCACCCTCCTTCATCAGTGGGATCTCTTTGGTGGAGAAGTCCATCTCCACGATGCTGTCCTTGATCATTTGTAGAGCCTGATCTTCCCCCCTTTGATGCACTTGTCTCTATGGTAACAGTAGATGCGTCGAAGTCAAACCTGCATCTGAAGCCTTCATCATTCAATTTTTTGGACACAATTTGTTCCACTGCTGGCTTGCTCTTCATGTACTGCAACTGGATGCGTGACAGTGGTATGGGATGAGTATGTGGATCGTTGATGCTGGGAGGGTCACTCGTTTCTGTTCAGATATAAATAACTTCATGAATAAAAATGACAACTGAGTGAGTGAGTGAGTGAGTGAGTATGGTTTAGCACCAGTTGTAGCAATATTCCAGCATTATCAAGGCGAGGGACACCAGAAACGGCTTCACACATGGTACCCATGTGTTGAATCGAACCCGGGTCTTCGGTGTGACAAGCAAACGCTTCAACTACTAGGCTACCCCACCGCCCTTAATAACGACAAAACCCGTCCACATCCAAAAGACGTTTGTGATGCATCCTGGATATTAATAATAATTACATTACATTATTTAAAACAATTTTTAAATTTCACGAGAACAAGTCAGTGGGGTATTCGGCAGTATCCCCAATGGACCTTACCTCCTTCAGTGATAACGACAAAGCTGCTGCTGTCATCTTCGAGAAATTCTTGCATCTGTTTCACGGGATTTCTGCCCAAGCTGAGGAAGCGTCCAGAAGACATCGTGCCGCCTGCAACAGAAGCACCAGGCAAAAACTTCTACAAAAAGTCAAGGCATAATCATGCACGTACAAAGGAGTTCTTTACTGTTAAACGCTGAACACAGCAATGTGATAGCGGTCCGTAAATAATCGAATCTGGACCAGACAATCCAGTGATTGACATCGTAAGATTTTTTAGCACTGTTAAAACCATCTGAGATATGACCCCGTACAACCCCTTCCCTTTAGTCGCCTGTTACATCAGACATATGTCGTTGAGTGAGTGAGTGAGTTTAGTTTTATGCCGCACTCTGCAATATTCCAGCTATATGCATGGGCTACTGTAGATCAAGTTTAACCCGGATCTTCACGGGACACATTTGTTGTTGAAAATCAAACGACAAAATATGTAGGAATGATTCTTATTTTTCCTTATCCTGACTCATGCTCTTTTTGCTTGTCTTCTTCTTCTTGCGAACTTAGTGGAACACTTGTATCTCCCTAATTGAAGCTCCCTTCAATTTAAAATCACTAATTAGTATTCACCACGAGTTACCTCCTTTCCACAAGAGCGGGAACGAGGGCGCCACCTCTACCCATGTGCCTCACTCTCTCCTTCTTCGCCCAGTGAGCTGGACGTGAGAGCGCCTGTGTCTCCCGACACACTATATCCTTTGATTTATATTTAGTTAGTTACCTCGTATAGACATCTATAGAGGTTTAGCTAGTATCCTTCAGCGATTATATATTGATATTTAGTCGTTTTCTACAGTTTATTCACGGGATTGCCGTGTTTGTTTCAGTGGATTACGTTGATGAAAATTCTGTACTATTGCAGATTACGTTTTTATGCTGCTGCTGATCCGCCTTTAATATGATGTACGGCCATGTTGATTATATTCACACTGCAGTTGCGGTACTAATTTATCCAATTCTACCTTTTATTAATATTTACTTTGCGTTTGGCACGCACAGCAGATAGGTCGGCGTATGCAGAGTCTAGTATGACTGATACACGGAACCCTCGCCAGTCTACTGCTGTTGGCCGACTCCCCTCCGTGTGGTGTTCGCTAGAGTGGTGGAGAGGTGTGGGGCGTGAGTCCGCCATCTCCAAGAAGCATCCTGCTTCCCCAGACATCCCATCGTCGCGGCAGAAGACTAGAGGGTTTTCTACTACATCTCAACAACCAGACCGTTCCCATCGAAGTTTTGGGCCTGTATGATGATCAGCCGGTCATCATACGGTTGTACATCAAAGATTGACCGATGTCGGCACAGATCAGCATGCAGCCTGATGTACCAGCGCGAGATATGCGATGATCGTCCTGAGGGTCCCATCATTACCAACACTCAACGCAGGACGTCGCGACACCCAGGGCAGCGTCGACCTCTGAGGGAAAATCAGCGAAGTCTACTAGGACTTTCTCAACCGAGATTGTTCCAACCGATGACCTGGACCTCTACGATGATCAGCTGATCATCATCCCCGGCGTCGCCACAAGAAGCGACCGGTGACAGCTACAGCGACATCAGCAGAGATCACCATGCAGCCTGATGCCTCTACACTGATGTCGGACGATTTTCGGTGGACCCCTCCATTAACACCGCAGATAAAGCACCGGCGACCTCGTCGCAGACCATCCCAGAAGACATGATGCGACAAATTATGAACATCATGGAGGACCAATATATCTGCGGTAGCAGGGTCCGAAGCCAGCGAAGGCTCCAACGTGAACAACACCCAGAGGCACCCCGTCAGCGTAGCAGCCAGGACGATGTCACCTCAGCTGGAAGGAAGTCGCGGACCACCTTGACGAAGGACCTAGATGTACAGCCTTCGCGAAGGCCTTCAGCGGCGGAAAGGACCTAGATGTACAGCCTTCGCGAAGGCGGAAAGAACCTAGATGTACAGCCTTCGCGAAGGACTGCGCGAAGGCAGGATAGATCATCACCTTATGCGGTTTCATCCCTAGATGTGGACTCGGACCATCAGACATCACGGAAGCCTTCGCGAAGGTCATATCGTCGTTCCCCGGACGGACGCAGAGAGGAAGCTTCAGCGAAGGCATGCGCCAAGAGACACCTGAATCCAGATCATCATCATCTAGAAGGACATCGAGGGACTATACAAGAGCTTCAGCGAAACTATCAACGTTCCCCTCACAAGTCTCCGAAGATCAACCCATAGACAAGTTGATCATCGATATCAAGTATAAGAACTACAATCGTATATTGGTTCTGTTGAATCCATGACGAGGACGTATGTTCGCTGGCCTAAATAGATCTAGAACGATCAATTAGACACTTATCACCAGACTTAAGTAATACCGACTTCTGAATATGATAAGATGATCCATGCGGCCCTATTTTAGGCAAGCGCTTCACGATCCCACATCCTGTTAAACACAGAGGCTGTTCCACGAAGCAAGCTCATATATATATTTTTATATATATATATATATATATATACTAATCGGGCTTTGACTTCGACACCTTCGCGATGGTCGTGAAGGCTAAGTAACTCCAAGTCTACTTCACCCAGAAGATCTAGAAGGGATACCGAGAACTTCGCGAAGTCTCGGCGTTCACCGAGGAAGTCTCCTCCAAGGTTTCCATATACTAGCCACTTGTCATATATAGCTACTCGTCAGTCCGTTCAAGACGGCGCATAAGTTGATTATCAACTGTATGCCAGATGCCGATCTATAAGCCTACGCCAAGATAATTGCTTAGGCTATTTACAACACAGAACGTCGCTGTATTATTAGTCAACGACATTTCATAGATCTTCACAGAAATCAACTATTCGTGTATAAATTGCTAATATACAATCCCGGACGACGATACGATTATCTACATGCGTGACCATTACGCATATCTGCAGACAATTCAATATCGAAATTGAACAGCAGCCTTGTTACAGCGCAGTATAACTCTTAATCGTCAAAGTTTCTGAGAAGAAATATGTACAACAAGTTCAACGTTAATTCTACAATTATGACGATACATTCATGTATACAGTCTACAAGCTCACAACTTGCAAGTTGTTTATACCCTTATATATAAGGAAGTCGAATTATATTCAAAACTGAAATTATTTTCCGCGACAACCAGGAAAATAACCTACCCAGCATAAAATTACAGAGCGAGATATTTCGGCGGAGGTTTCGTAGCGGTTACCATTAACCCTCGAAACACGTGGTCACTCGGATAACTTCGAGGAAGCTACGGTGAAGACCGACGTTTATGCTAATATCAACGACGACAAGAATTTATTCAAGGTGGGTTTTTCCCGCTACACCGGTGACATCACAGAAGCGGTATTTATACAGAATCAAAATGCCTTGTTCTGATTGGACGCGAGGGACAACGACCTACACAGAGGTCGATCTCTGTTCACAGTTCAAGACTTACGTCACAAGTGACAACTACATATCAGTGAACGAGCAAGCCTCATTACAGTCCAGTTAACCTGAACATTCATGATTAGACTGCCTTTTTCAAGTTAGAGACCTCCCCTGTCAAGTTAAGGCGAGGGATCGGCAGTCAGAAAGCGATTTTACATAAAGTTCAGCGAGGACAGACACACCTGGTTGTGCACCTACATCGTCAAGGACTTCTCAGAAAGCGAATTACCTAGGCGAAGATACAAGTGGATCTAAATCCACAGCGTTTCAGACTACAGCTGAATTTCATCAAGCGACTAACACAACTAGATGGTTAGTAAACCTACTAAACTTCTGTTTGGAGAATAAAACGGAAATTTCACGCCCAACCTGGGGATATGAATATAGTGCTCCAACACCTCACAAGTGAGGTTTATGAACACGCCTGGATGACATACTTGGACCCCATGATACGATGATTCTATCAAGATGGCCAGCAAGAGCACTGTAAATTTATCTCCACCAAACCAAACAGGAGGGAAAAATGCAACAGATTATTTCCTCTATCATCAACTACGCCAGAGTGAAGTCTCATGTACTATATCTCCATTTGGATCAGAACTGTCATACTACGTGCATATGCGGATGGACCTATTCCGACCCTCCATGAGCTTAATACTCATGATATTATAGCGCTAACTTCTAGAATTGTTCTACACAAATGTGATTGAAATAATGGAGGGTTTATTTCTGAAAATCCGATATGGTGGTTGCAAACCATTATCTGAGAGATATCACCACCGAGGACGTCTCAGGTATACACCAATTCGATCCCATGGTCCTCGCACAACAGCTGACAGTTCCTCGGAGAAGATAAGTCAATCTAACAGATTTTTACTTATCTTATAACAATACTAAATAGCTTCATGCTATATATAATTTACTTAAGTTCCTTTTATCATCACAGTACTATGATTATTACATCATACAATATATAAGTTAACAACTCTACAGAGTTTGTTATTATATATATTTACCTTAAGTTATTCATATCTTAAGAGTAATACTATGGTTACATGATAAATGCATTAGCTAACAAACTCTACAGAGTTTTTGGCTATTTTATACATAGCTTAAGTTAATTAAGCTAACAAACTCTACGGAGTTTTACTATTATATAGGTAACTTAAGCTAATTATACCTTAAGCATAGTACTATACTCATATTATTAAAATATATTGGCTAACAAACTCTAAGGAGTTTTGCTATTATATAGGTAGCTTAAGCTTATTCATATCTTAAGCTTAGTACTATGTTTATATCATATAAGTAGATTAGCTAACAAACTCTAAAGAGTTTTTTGCTATTTGGCTTAAGTATCATCATATTTCTAAGCAATATGGTTATATTATAACATGTATTAGCTAACAAACTCTACAGAGTTTTAGCTATTATATATGTAACTTAAGCTTATTCATATCTTAAGCAGTACTATGTTTATATCATATAGGTATATTAGCTATCAAAACTCTAAAAGAGGGTTTTGCTATTATATATTTAATTAAGTTTCATCATATTTTTAAGCTTTATGGTTACATTATAACATGTATTAGCTAACAAACTCTACGGAGTTCTTGCTATTATATATGTAGCTTAAGTTTTACTTCATAAGCTCAATACTAGGTTTATATCATAGCTAACAAACTCTAAAGGGTTGTTTTCGCTATTATACAATTAGCTTAAGTTTTCATCATATCTTAAGCAGTATGTTTACATTATAAAGGTATTAGCTAACAAAACTCGACGGAGTTTTGTTATTATATATATATATATAGCTTAAGTTTCATCATAACTTAAGCTCAGTACTATGTTTTTAACATAAAAAGTATATTAGTTAATAAACTCTAAGGAGTTTATTTTGCTATATACATTTAGCTTAAGTCTAATCTTATCTTAAGCTTAGTACTATGGATTTACACTATAAACATATTAGCTAATAAACTCTACAGAGTTTTTGGCTATTATATATGTAGCTTAAGTTAATAATATCTTAAGCACAATACTATACTGTATTGTAAAATATGTTAGCTAACAAACTCTACGGAGTTCTGCTATTATATATGTAGCTTAAGTTCATTATATCTTAAGCACACTACTATACTCATATTGTAAAATATATTAGCTAACAAACTCTCACGGAGTTTTGCTATTATATATGTAGCTTAAGTTAATTATATCTTAAGCACACTACTATACTCATATTGTAAAAATATATTAGCTAACAAAACCCTACAGAGTTTTGCTATATATATGTAGCTTAAGTTAATTATATCTTAAGCTCAGTACTATACTAATATTATAATATATATTAGCTAACAAACTCTACAGAGTTTGGCTATTATATATGTAGCTTAAGTTAATTATAGCTTAAGCACAGTACTATACTCATATTATAAAAATATATTAGCTAACAAACTCTACAGAGTTTGGCTATTATATATGTAGCTTAAGTTAATTATAGCTTAAGCACAGTACTATACTCATATTATAAATATATTAGCTAACAAACTCTACAGAGTTTTTGCTATTATATATATAGCTAAAGCTTATTCATATCTTAAGCTCAGCATTATATCTATATCATATAAGTATATTAACTAACAAACTCTAAAGAGTTTGCTATTATATAATTAGCTTAAGTTTAATCATATCTTAAGCTTAGTACTATGTTATATCTTAAAGTATTTTAGCTAACAAACTCTAAGGAGTTTATACTAGCATATTAACAAGCTTAAGTCTATTAGTCTTAAGCATTGTATTAATGTTATATATACTTTATCATAATAAGTACATGGTAATAACCTTTTATATGGCAGCTGATAAGTTAGCAGCAGGAATTCATCAGTTCAGTGCCTTTATGAAGTTCCCATAGGGTTATTACAATCATCACAGTTCAAATCACTAATTATTAAAAATCCAAAGTATTAGTATTCCCACCTCCGTTCCGTGAGGATGCTACAAGCAAAAGAGCATGAGTCAGGATAAGGAAAAAATATGTAATTTTTTGAGTAAAATTGATATTTTATACTTATCCTGACTCATGAGGTCAGCCCTCCCATCCATCCTCCCAAATAACACTTTGGATTTCCCTGTAAATTCAAATGTTGGGCTCAGTATATGAGGAGAGAGTGAGGCACATGGGTAGAGGTGGCGCCCTCGTTCCCGAGCTTGTGGAAAGGAGGTAACTCGTGGTGAATACTAATTAGTGATTTTAAATTGAAGGGAGCTTCAATTAGGGAGATACAAGTGTTCCACTATGTTCGCAAGAAGAAGAAGACAAGCAAAAAGAGCATGAGTCAGGATAAGTATAAAATATCAATTTTACTCAAAAAATTACATATTTGAGATTTAGGGCTTTTCGGCAGCATATTACAAAGGACACATGCTCTATGATCCGATAGTTAGATATTATGCCTATAAATCTTTACACAAATATGAATCAATGCCGTTTAGTATTCAGTTTGCAGCCTAACAAGCAGAAATATTCTAACCATATGGTTGGTTGTTTCTTTCTTTGTGGGGTGTTTAAAGCCGCACTCATCAATATCCCAACTATACTCATGCCAATAATGGTTGTCACCCCCTTCAATTTTTTTAATTGGAGAGGTGGTGGGGGTGTGAAGTGTGCGTGTGTGTGTGGGGGGTTTGGGGTGGAGAGGGGGGTGACAACCATTATTGGCATGAGTATATATGGTGGCGGTCACTAAATAAACGAGTCTGGACCAGACAATCCAGTGAAATGACACCAGCTGGTAAATACACAAAGATCCGCACTGTCAACCACGTCAACGAGTGTGACGAAATGATCGATGATATTGCCTCTCACTACCAGCTGGCGACCTTCTCAGCCACACAGATTTGTTCAATCAGTGATCACTGACTTATGGGTTGAGCTATACTTTCAACATACGAGTTGCAAGAGTTGTTTAATGTATGTAGTTTACTTGTCTAAAAGCTGAGTCACATGTATCATGAAATACTTTCTCCCATTAACCTTCGTAAAGTTCAGGAGAGCGGAAGGTCGCGGGTTCGATCCCCGACCGCGTCATACCAAACGACGTTAAAATATGGTACTATTTGGTCCCTGCCTGGCGCTCGGCATTAATGGGTGCAACAAGGACTGGTCGGCTCGGAGTCAGTATTATGTGTCTGAGTGGGGTATTCATACTTCACTGCGGCATGGTATCTCAGTGGGCTAGCACTATAAAACCAGCTTAAGTCTGGGCTAGTACAAGCAGCCGCACATACACATACACACACATGCACGTCGTCATATGAGCGAAATATTCTCAAGCACGACGTAAAACCCAATTTCACCTCATCTCACCTCATAAAGTTCATAATTGAACTAGTCACAAAAACATTACAAATATTTATTTATTTTTTTAACATTACGCAAGCACTAAAATCGAGAGGAAAACGAGCATTCTTCTTGAAAACAAATATGTTTTCATTCACTCATAGTAATTTTTCCTTAATTATTCTCATGGAAACAAAACTTGAAAATGTACATGTGTCTTTCGAGTGTCAATTATCAAGTAATTTGTAACATGATAATAAATGAGTATGGTATGAATATGCTACTGAGTGAGTATGGTTTTTATGCCACTTTTAGCAAGATTCCAGCAATATCGCGGCGGGGGGACCCCAGAAATGGGCTTCACACATTGGACCCAATCGAATCCGGCGTGATTAGCGAACATTTTAACCACTAGGCTACTCCATTGCCTGGACAATAAATAAGTATGGTGTGAATATTTTACTTGATAATATGTGAGTATGGTTTTAAAACCGCTATTCCAGCACGACGAGTAACACCAGAAATGAAGTTTAAACGTTGTACCATACAGGGATTCAAAAGCGGCCCTGTGGCATAAGAAATAAGCTTTCTAAACAGTTTGTCTCCTAGCATCGGTTCAGTTTTACCGTATAAAAGTTTACACGGAAACAGTAGTTAAACTGCTCCTTACAGGGCAAATACCCATATCGAAATAATGAACGCTGCGACTTTTCGAGACTTCCCCACCTTACTTAAGCACCATAATCCTGTAAAACGAGTTAATGGTACAAATCCATTATCAGGTACCTCGAACTGAATACCTGTGTAACGTTATCAGTGCCATAAAAGCAACAGATATCATGAGCATGTGTTTATGAATCGCTATCAAATGTTCGCGAATAGGTGAGCATATCCTGCCCCACCAGTGGTACCCGTCATAAACACGTGCAAAGGCCAGTGAATTGTTCACTTGAATTATGATCGGGAAGTCTGGTGGAAGTCAAAATAAGGAACATTTAGATGCATCAAATTTTGAAATTTCCTCCACATGTCTACCATAAGACTTTCAAAAAGCTTTACTGAGGCCTTCAGTGTTGTGGCCTCATTCGAAAGACTTCAACAACGCTCTTTGAATATTTGCACAATGAGCATGCTCAAGTGGACCTCAGATTTGTGACATGTAAACACCAAAGGCTGGAACTGTTGAGCTGTTCCTGGACTTGAAAGAAAAGTTGAGTATTGGAAAGTTGAAATCATCCCTTTTGTCATTCAGCCTTGTGGAGATGTTTCGCCACACTTAATTAATCTTTATGCATAGATCTGGGGCGGTGGGGTAGCTTAGTGACATATTTTATCTACCACAAACATCAAATGCAACAGGTCAACTGATCAGCCTATTATCCCGAGAGGTGAGGGGGTAGCCTAGTAGTTAAAACGTTCGCTCGTCACGCCAAAGGCCTGGGTTCGATTCCCCGCATGGGTACAATGTGTGAAGCCCCCGCTGGTGTCCCCGGTATGATAATGCTGGAATATTGCTAAAATCGGCGCGTAAAACTAAACTCACTCACTCTGTATGCATATATCTAAGTATGAAATATGAGGCCGTCTGACTTGTCTCCTTAATTTCAGGTTCAGGTTCAAATAATGAAGCCTATTTTTAACATCTTGGCCAGATTGCTTTGTTTCAATTTTGAATGTCCCGAACAGAAATTCTGATTCATATGCATAAAGAAACTGATCCACCAGGAGGGGAGTATAGTTCGTGCCCATGGCGATGCCAACATCTAGTCCAACTGTTTTACCCAAATTGTTCGTAGATGTTATTGATGAGGAAGTCCGGTATTTCACACATTGTTTTCTCAGTAAACTTCAGATAACATTTTGAAGATATATTTGTAAGTATGTCTATGCTCACTGTATTCCCAAATGCACCATGGATTAAGTAATGAAGTCTTCCCTTGCGTTTGTAATGTGGGATAGCGGTGTACAAGGTTGACAGATCAAATGTTTTGACAGAAGGTATTCTTACTTGGCCCGTGAAGATTCGGGTTAGAATCGGTCTTCAGCAACCCATGCTTGTCGTAAGAGACGACTAACAGGAATGGGTGGCAAGGTTCGCTGACTTGGTTTACACATGTGATCATATCCCAATTGCGTAGAACGATGCTCATGCTGTTCATCATTTGAGTGTCTGGTCCAGACTCGATTATTAACAGACAGCCGTCATATAGGTGGAATATTGCTGAGTGCGGCGTAAAACAAGAAACCAACCAACCAACGTATTCTTATTGACACATTGAACGTCAGTGAACGATTGACGCACAAACAGCGTTATAACGAGTATGTGGCCCACGACAAAAGCCTCACTATTACATAACAACCCTTACATAAATATAATTAGTATCCGTTGCCAAAACTACATAAAATTATTGATAAACTCTGTATAAAATAGTGATCAGGTAGGTGGATAGTACTGGTGTAAAGATAATATGCATATCGACATTTAGACTATTTGTCTCTCACAGTGGGACCCCGTACATCCGGACTACACATATCTCGTAGATTCACCTAATGAAGGATATTTACGTGAAACGAATTGTATACAGCACAAAATGTTCCGTTTATCCTGTCAACAAGTTTCCAGATCCGGTGATACAGTGAATTTCAACTGCAAACAGTACCAGTTACACCTTACTGTGTCCAACATAGCAGTCAACGATCAAACTTGATGTTCCAATGTTTGTTTTGCATTCAATTACCTGGCATGAAACATTAAAGGGGTGAATATATTGTCATGGCAGTTTTTACCTCTTCGTTCACCTACATTCGTTCGTGGGATACGGTATTTTTAAAGCGCATTATACGAATATTCCTATGCTATTACAATCGATTTGTTTCCAATTCCTCAGGAATCGGCCAAGGGAGGTAACTGAGGAGGGATTGATATATTCTAATGTCTGTATTGTTATTTTGTGAACGTGCCAAAACGAACAAAAGTAAATATTATCGCTTCAAGAGAGAAGTAAGCAAGGTAGAAATACCCTAACTACTCACAGTGTAGACTGGTGTCACTGATTATAGCTGAATACTATTATGTTTCACAACAGCAATGGCGGAGCCGACATACGCCTATGTAGTTACCACAGACTACAAGTGGGGAAATGTACTGGGCTTATTATAGCAGGCGCCTAAACCGAAAGTACATTCTTTTAATTGATAAATGGGAAAACCAAATCTATTTTTAGGAACAACTTCCAATCTGGTTTAATAAGAATATAGAAATATAACCTTTCCAGGCTTCATATCCTGCTCAAAGCGCACAATCTGATTTTTATTACCCCAGATAACCCAAGCTGCCTGTCACATGACATTTCTCACCGGGTACTCATTTTCTGCTTGGTGAACAGGCAATTTTGAACAAACTCACTTGCCTAAGATGAGACCACATGTATCACATGTGCTTCGTTGTGGAACAGGACTGAAGTCCTAGAAACACTCAAGCTGCCAAACACGGTCACCCATCCAAGAACTCTCCGCGCCCAACGTTGCTTAATTTCAACTGATTTGTGACCTGAGCTCTATGCACATGACCACACTGCCCGAACAGCAATACACTTGCACGTTTCAGAGTAAATTTCGAATATGCACCAATAATCCGATAAGGATCACATTTCACAGAACTATTATATGATTGGAATTAACCAATGTGACTCTAACACTTAAGCAAGAAACATCGTTTATTCATCAAGTAAATGCGCAATAACTGTAATGAACCATACAAGTATTGTTGTGATGGGAAGTAATTTGATTCTATTGATGCGTCAAGTGTGTGAGTGAGTTAAGATTTTAAGTCAGTATTTCAGCCATATCGTGACTATATCAAGTTATATGTTAATAATAATTACAGGTAAAGTATAAAAACCTGTCAAAGATGATGCGTCAAGCATGATGAATGATTTGTCAAGAAACCTTAAACAATATGAAAAACGCGCCCCAAATATATCGTGTTAGGTTACCAGAGCTTTAGCATCTTCTCATTCAGCTTGTAGTGAAAATACTGATATTCAATATATTTTATTTTAATAACGGCAAAATAAGACTTTTTGATGAACAGCATTTTAGAATATTCAGAAACCCATGCTTGTCGTCAGAGGTGACTAATGGGATCGGGATTTCTGTCTTGCTGACTTGGTTGACACATATCATCGTATCCCAGTTGTGTAGATCCATGCTCATACTGCTGATCACTGCATTGTCTGGTCCAGACTCGATTGTTTACAGACAGCCGCCATATAGCTGGAATATTGCTGAGTGCGACTTAAAACTAAAACTCACTCATTCACTCATCCGTATAGTCCATTTTTCAAATACATCTGACTTTGTGACACATAGCTGTAGGTGTGACACATAGCAAAGAAAGCCCCTGTCTGTCCTTTCAAAGGAAATATATCATCAATAAAAAACCTATTCGTCAAAAACTCACTACCCTTGAAGATTCAGGTTAGAACTGACACATGCTGAGGAGATGAAGGGATCGCGTGGTCAGGCTTGTCATCGTATCCCAGACCTGTAGATCAATGATCATAATGTCAATCACTGGATTGTCCGAACTCGATCATTTATCGAACGTTCTCATCAAACTACACAACATACAGCTCAAGGTAAATTGAAGACAGACAGGTCTCCCTTCCTTTTGCAGTGGGTAAACTGAAGATAGGCAAGTTCCCCGTTGACTGCAAGGGTCAACTGAAGACAGACAGGTCTCCATTCTGTCTGCAAGGGTCAACTGAAGACAGACAGGTTTCCCTTCTATTTGCAAGGGTCAACTGAAGACAGGCAGGTTTCCCTATTGACTGCAAGGGTTAACTGAACACAGAGAGGTCTCCCTTCTGTATGCAAGGGTAAACTGAAGACAGGGCTGTTTCCATTCTGTCTGCAAGGGTAAACTGAAGACAGGCCGGTTTCCCTTCTGTCGCAAAGGGTAAACTGAAGACAGACAGGTCTCCCTTCTGTCTGCAAGGGTAAACTGAAGACAGGCAGGTTTCCCTATTGACTGCAAGGGTTAACTGAAGACAGACAGGTCTCCCTTCTGTCTGCAAGGGTAAACTGAAGACAGGCAGGTTTCCCTATTGACTGCAAGGGTTAACTGAAGACAGACAGGTCTCCCTTCTGTCTGCAAGGGTCAACTGAAGACAGGCAGGTTTCCCTATTGACTGCAAGGGTTAACTGAAGACAGAGAGGTTTCCCTTCTGTCTGCAAGGGTCAACTGAAGACAGGAAGGTTTCCCTTCTGTCTGCAAGGGTAAACTGAAGACAGGCAGGTTTCCCTTCTGTCCGCAAGGGTAAACTGAAGACAGACAGGTCTCCCTTCTGTCTGCAAGGGTCAACTGAAGACAGGCAGGTTTCCCTATTGACTGCAAGGGTTAACTGAAGACAGAGAGGTCTCCCTTCTGTATGCAAGGGTAAACTGAAGACAGGGCAGGTTTCCATTCTGTCTGCAAGGGTAAACTGAAGACAGACAGGGCTCCCTTCTGTCTGCAAGGGTAAACTGAAGACAGACAGGTCTCCCTTCTGTCCGCAAGGGTAAACTGAAGACAGACAGGTCTCCCTTCTGTCTGCAAGGGTCAACTGAAGACAGGCAGGTTTCCCTTCTGTCTGCAAGGGTCAACTGAAGTCAGACAGGTTTCCCTATTGACTGCAAGGGTAAACTGAAGACAGGCAGGTTTCCCTTCTGTTTGCAAGGGTCAACTGAAGACAGACAGGTCTCCTTTCTATCTGCAAGGGTAAACTGAAGACAGGCAGGTTTCCTTTCTGTCTGCAAGGGTAAACTGAAGACAAAGGGTTTCCATTCTGTCTGCAAGCGTAAACTGAAAACAGGCAGGGCTCCCTCCTGTCTGCAAGGGTCAACTGAAGACAGGCATGTTTCCCTTCTATCCGCATGGGTAAACTGAAGACAGGCAGGGCTCCCTCCTGTCTGCAAGGGTCAACTGAAAACAAGCATGTTTCCCTTCTATCCGCAAGGGTAAACTGAAGACAGACAGGTCTCCCTTCTGTCTGCAAGGGTCAACTGAAGACAGGCATGTTTCCTTATTGACTGCAAGGGAAAACTGAAAACAGAGAGGTCTCCCTTCTGTATGCAAGGGTCAACTGAAGACAGACAGGTCTCCATTCTGTCTGCAAGCGTCAACTGAAGTCAGACAGGTTTCCCTATTGACTGCAAGGGTTAACTGACGACAGAGAGGCCTCCCTTCTGTCTGCAAGGGTCAACTGAAGTCAGACAGGTTTCCCTATTGACTGCAAGGGTTAACTGAAGGCAGAGAGGTCTCCCTTCTGTCTGCAAGGGTAAACTGAAGACAAAGGGTCTCCATTCTGTCTGCAAGGGTAAACTGAAGAGAAAGGGTCTCCATTCTGTATGCAAGGGTAAACTGAAGACAGGGCTGTTTCCATTCTGTATGGAAGGGTCAACTGAAGACAGGCCGGTTTCCTTTCTGTATGCAAGGGTAAACTGAAGACAGGCAGGTTTCCCTTCTGTCTGCAGGGGTCAAATGAGTGAGTGAGTGAGTTTAGTTTTACGCCGCACTCAGCAATATTCCAGCTATATGGCGGCGGTCTGTAAATAATCGAGTCTGGACCAGACAATCCAGTGATCAACAGCATGAGCATCAATCTGCGCAATTGGGAACCGATGACATGTGACAACCAAGTCAGCGAAACTGACCACCCGATCCCGTTAGTCGCCTCTTACGACAAGATAGTCGCCTTTTTATGGCAAGCACATGGGTTGCTGAAGACCTATTCTACCCCGGATCTTCACGGGAAGCAGGGGTCAAATGAAGACAGACAGGTTTCCCCATTGATCGCAAGGGTCAACTGAAGACAGGCAGGTTTCCCCACTCACTGCACGGTTAAACTGGAGACAGGCAGGTTAATTTATGTACTGTCTACAAGGGTAAACTGAAGACAGGGAGGTTTTATTTCTGTCAGATGTTTCTACTATATGCAAGGAAGTATGCATGATTTCAAATTAAGTGTCTTTAGCTTTCAAATGGGGAATAGATCTCGTGACATTGTACCAAATTGAGTTTTGTAATGTTCTCTTCTTTAGTAGATTTGAAGTGAAATCTGAGCATCCATTACACTTTCGAATATCACTTGCAATGAACTGTAACATGACATTCTCACACTTCTGCCTTGTTTCCATGGAACCTTGACACACAAATAAAGAAGTTATTAGGGTTTCTAGGAGACACTATGTCTACAATGTCAGCATGTTAGAAACATGTAATTTCTGAATAAAATTGATATTTTATACTTATCCTGACTCATGCTCTTTTGCTTGTCTTCTTCTTCTTCCGAACATAGTGGAACACTTGTATCTCCCTAATTGAAGCTCCCTTCAATGTAAAATTACTAATTAGTACTCACCAAGAGTTGCCTCCCTCTTCCAAAATGCGTGGGAAAGGAGGCGCCACCTCATCCCACATGCTTCACTGTCTCCTGTTTAACGAGCCCAACACTTGAATTTACAGGGAAATCCAAAGTGTTATGTGGGGAGGATGGGAGGGCTTACCTCATGAGTCAGGATAAGTATAAAATATCAATTTTATTAAGAAAATTACATATTTTTCCTTATCCTGACTCATGCTCTTTTGCTTGTAGAATCCTACGGAAACGGAGGTGGGAACAGAATACTTTGGATTTAAATAATTAGTGATTTATATATATGTAAGAACCCCCTACGGGAACCTTATAATGGCACTCTAATTAAGATAATTCCTGCTGCGAAAAAACATAAGTTCTACCAGCTGCCATAGATGGGGGTACTACAATAATTAGATACTATGATAATAGTAATAATGGTATAAAAGCGACTCCAAAGTGGAGAAGCGACCCAATGTACATTTAACATCAGTACTGGGCTTAAGACTAATGTAGACTTAAGATATGTATATAATTAGCACAAAACTCCGTAGAGTTATAAGCTAGATGATACTGGTATGATATATACATAATAATCTCATGAGACTATGTCTCATCGTCTACGAGGGACTGTCAACTGCTGTGTGAGGACCATGGGACCGAAATGGTGAATACCTGAGACGTCCTCGGTGGTGATATCTCTCAGATAGTGGTTAGCAAACACCATGTCGGATTTCCAAAAGAAGCCCTCCATAATGGTATTCAACGAGCAATTTCCGTGTGAAGCGAGTGTGGAAGCCAGTGCTCTGATTTCATGGGGATTAGATGCTCTTGGAGGGTCGAGTCCTGCAGCCTTGTAGGCGTGAAGTATGACAGTTCTGATCCATATCGATATGGTGATACGGGAGACTTCGGTCTGAGTCGCTGTCGATAGAGGGATGAATAACCGCTTGAGTTGTCGTCGCCTCGTTTTGGATCGCTGTAGATAGATTTTGAGTGCTCTCACTGGGCATAAAGATAGGTCAAGCGTATCTTGAGGTCCGAGAATTGAGGAAAGTGCAGGGACATGGAATAATCTGTCTGGTTGACCTGGCAATTGATTCTTGGCGATAAAGTCCCATCGCAGTCCCATAAGCACTATGTTTTCATTGTCGTCGAAACGTATTCTCTCATAATCTAGTGCGTGAATTTCTGACATCCTGGCTGCCGTTGCTAGGGATAACAGGAACAAAGTTTTCTGTGACAGAAATTCAAAAGATGTTGATTCTAGTGGTTCATAGGCCTCACTTGTGAGGTGTTGGAGCACTCTATTTAGATCCCATGCTGGAGCCCGAAATCTCTGTTTCTGATCCTCCAATCGGAATGAACGTAACAAGGCCAGTAACTCTGGCGTTTTTGTTAACTTGACACCCGTTCTCACAGTTATCACTGAACTTAGAGCTGCAAGATATGTTGGCAATGTCGAGCCTTTTAGACGTTTAGTTTGTCGTAGGTAACACAGGTAGTCAGCCACTTGTGGATGTGTAGCATTTCTAGCTGTAAATCCTTTTAGCAGCTTGTATGTTTCAAAACTGTGCCACTTGTTGTCATACAAGTTGCGCTGTAGAATTGCGTGAAGCAAGCGTGACTGCTTTCGCCGCTCTGGCTGAAAAACCTCTCTTGTTTAGACACACTTTAATACAGTCCATACGTGAAGTTGGAATGCTTCTGGGTTTCCGTGCACTTGTTTGGTGTGAGGATGTACTAGTAGATTCGAGCGCTTTGGAAGTTGTAGTGTTGGGTGTCCGATTTCTTGAATTAGAATGGGAAACCACGTTCTCGCTGGCCAGTAGGGCGCGACCAAAATCAGTTGGAGGCTCTGAGTTTGTCTGATTTTCTGTAACACCTTTGGAATTAGCGCTGGCGGCGGAAACGCGTACGTGTTGAGGCCTTCCCAGGATATGCTTAGTGCGTCCGTTGCCCACGCTTGTGGATCCGGGACTGGTGATACGAATGTTGTTAGCTGATTGTTGAAGCTAGTGGCGAATAGGTCTACTAGCGTAGCTCCTATTTCCTTGATAAGCTGTGCAAAGATTTCTGTATTGAGCATCCATTATGCTCTGACATGTATGTTGTTGAGCCCTGTTTGTTTATATAAAACGCCACTGTTGAGTTGTCGGTGTGAATCATCAGATGCGCATTCTGTAGAATGGTGCTCCAATGTAGTAGGGCGTTGATTACTGCTTTCATTTCTAGCATGTTTATGTGCAGCTTGCTCTCTTGCTGGTTCCATTACCCTGATGCCGTCCGGTTGGCGAGATGAGCTCCCCAACCTTAAAGCGACGCGTCTACATAGAGATGGGTTTTGAATTCCGGCTCTGTTAAATAGATGCCTTCGCAGACATTCGACCTCCTGGTCCACCATAGTAGATGAGGTCTGATGTGTTTCGGTAGACTGGATGGTTGTAGGTCGTCGAGATGAGAGTTGTAACGGACGTAACTGTAGTCTGCCTCTGACTGTCATGTCTTGGGCTGACGTGAGGAGACCCAACAGACTCTGCCATTGTCGTAGTGGTAGCGGAGAGAGTAAGGCTTGTGGGATGGTCTGTTGGATCTTGAGCCATCGGTCCTTTGGTAAGACGATACGGTTCTGTGTCGTGATAGATCGAATGCCTAGAAATTGCAGATCTTGCGTAGGTTCTAGGTCCGACTTGAGTAGATTTACTAACCATCCTAGCTCTGTTAGTAGCTTGATGATGAAGTTTAACTGTAGTTTGAGATTCTGTGGATCTTGATCTACTTGAATCCCGTCGTCGAGGTAGAACGCACTGTGTAGCCCTAGACGATGTAGGTAAGTGACGATAGGTTTCGTTACTCTTGTGAATAACCAGGGGGCCGATGATATTCCAAATGGGAGTACTCTCCATTGATAATGCAGCCCATCTAGTGTAAACCGTAGGTATTTCCTGGATTCGGGATGTATCGGGATATGTAGATAAGCATCCTGCAGATCTATACTGGCCATGCAGTCCATGGGACGAACTAGGTGTCGTAGTTGAGGTAGATGTATCATGCGAAAGATAATTGAACGTGCTCATGTTGTAAAGGAGTCTGAACTTTTCCTTGGAGTTTTTCTTAGGCACTAGGAAAACTGGGGAGTAGAAGCCTGGTTCGATGTTTACTTGATCCAGTACTTCTATGGCCTGCTTGGTTAGGAGAGATGAAACAGCTTCTCGTAACTTTGGTAGTTGTTGCGCCTGGAAGTCGAACTTGTGAGGGTTGACTGTAAGTGGCGGCGTGGCCTGTAGTTGGATTCGATATCCGTGTTGAAGGATGTTGGAGACATATGGGTCTTGTAGAATTCCCCAGTTCTCCCAGTGCAGTTGAAGGCGTCCACCCACTTGTGATGGTTGTACTGGAACGGCTGGGGGTGGAAGACTCCAGTCGTTCCGAACCCATCTTTCATCGTTTATAGTTGCGGAACCTCTGGGTGCCCTGCCTCTTCCAGATCCTCCTCTGTAGTTGCCGTATGGGCAACGAAAAGAATCTTTTCCTCTTGAACTGACCATCTTCCTATCCCGTGCTTTCTGTAAGCCAGTAAACTTTGATCTTCCTGAATATCTCTGTGATGTCTGCCTGATGACGCTAGCTAGCGTGTCCATCGACTTTATCATAAGGACTTCCCTTGAATCCTTCGTGACTTCTTTAGAGACTTTATCTATTCCTCCATCGAAGATAGATGGCATAGACCACGGGGCTGTGTAGAGTGGAGATGTAAACTGTTCACCCCAAGTACAGGAAGCGAGGAGACCTTGACGACGAGCCAGAGTTAGCGCTGCGGAGACTGATGTAAGATGATCCGTTAAAAAATGCTGGTCCTTCTTCTGCATAAGGAGGGCCGAGTATATCATTCTGTCATCTTCTGATGTAGAATCTCGAAATCTGGTGATGAGAGTTTCATAAATCGTTCTTGATCTGTTAAGGCCGAAGAACATTCTCCTTGTCATGGTTTCGATCTGAACCAGCTTGCGGTCGTCTATCTTGTAGGTCTTATTCTTGGCATCGTTTATTACTTTGAAGTTATCATCGATTTCTTGTGCCTTGAAAAATGGGTCCATATTATGGGTTGAGAACGTTTTGGCGTTGAACTGTGGTAAGTGCGGCGCCTGGGCTTTAGTGGCTTTATGGAAGGCTGTGTCCAGATTCTGGGGGACCGCTGCTATCGGGTCCATCGGAGGTAGGGTGATGGTGTCTGCATCGTCCTCCCTCATGAGATAAGTGTGGGCCGGGTTACCGTTCTTGAAAGGTGAAGATAGGTCTGGGTTGTTAACCATCCAGTAGCGTATTTCTGCGTCGGAGAATATGATGCCTCCATCATCTTCTGTAACGGGATCGCTAATAAGAGGTTGATGGTCTTCCGATTGTGACTGAGGTGGAAACCTGTATACTTCTACCGCTGTGCAGGGTGACGTCAACGGAGACCTGTCTGGGGACTTCCATGAAGACTTGTGAGGCGAACGGCGAGGTGACCTGCGAGGAGATCGACGTGGTGACCTGTGAGGAGATCGGCGAGGTGAAAGACGAGGTGATCGGCGTGGAGAATGGCGAGGAGATCGTCGCAGAGAACGGCCTGACGAGCTGCGTCTATATGGTGACCTTCGCGGAGATCTATGTGGTGAACGTTGATAGCTTCGCGAAGCTCTTGGGGAATCCCTCGATGACTTGGAGCCTGTAACTGGTGCCCTTCGTGAAGCTTCATCTGAGTCCGGTCCTGGGGAGTGACGACTTGACCTTCGCGAAGGCTGGGGGTCCGAGTCAGAGTCCGGGGATGAGAGGATCTTCCTTTACGAACCTCTTCGTGAGTATTGATCATCGGAGCCCGAGGTAGGTGACGATCTAGATGTCCTTCGCGAAGGCCTTCGCGAACGCTGAACATCTGGGTCCTTCGCAGAGGTGTGCTGTGACGTCCTTCGCGCAGGTGGGTTCCCCAGCGATGACTTGGTAGCAGCCGCTATGTTGACCGGGGGTCCTTCTGGGGTGACGTCTACATTGGAGCCTTCGCAAAGGCTCAGGCTCTGGGCTGGTTGTCTCTCCAGTCCATAGCGGTCTTCCATCATCTTCATAATCTGAAGAACCAGGTCGTCTGGGACGCTCTGCAAAGATGTAGTTGGTGCCCTATCTGCGTTGGTAGCGACGGGACCCTCAGGAAGATCGTCAGACATCAGTGTTGGTACATCAGGCTGCGTGTAGATCTGCGCTGACGTCACTGTTGCCGACACCAGTCGTTTCTTGTGACGTACATCAGGTATGATGATCGGCTGATCATCATGCAGGCCCAGTTCTGCGGCGGGAACAATCTCGGCTGAGAAAGTTCTAGTAGACTTCGTCGATTTCCCCTTGGAGGTAGACGCTGCCCTGGGAGTACGGAGTCTGCGTTGAGTTGAAGTAGAAGCCCTCTTAGTCTTTGGCTGCAACGACGAGATGTCTGGGGATGCAGGACGCTTCTTGGAGACGGCGGACTGCGTCCCACGCCTCTCCTCCGAGGGTAACTCTAGCGGAACACCAGACGGGAGGGGGTCGCATCCGACAGCAGTTGACTGGCGAGGGCTTCCGATGTATCGTCCATGGCTAAACTCTGTTTACGTGACCTATCTGCTGCCTTCTCAAGACGCAAAGATAATATTTGTTAAAAGCAGAATTAAACAAATTATTACTATAACTGCAACGTGAAGAAAATGCACATGGTGCAGTACAGCTAGGGCATATTAAATGCGGATCGGCAGCAGAAAAACGTAACCTGCAAACAGTACAGATTTTCATCAACGTAAACTGCTGAACAATCACGCGTCCCGTGAATAAACAGCAGAAATACGAATAAATATCAATACATAATTGTTGAAGGATACTAGCTAAACCTCTATAGATGACTACAAGAGGTAACTTACTAAGAATCAAAGGACATAGTGTGTAGGGAGACACAGGCGCTCTCACATCCTGCTCACTGGGCGAAGAAGGAGAGAGTGAAGCATGAGGGAAGAGGTGGCGCCTCCTTTCCCGCGCATTTTGGAAGAGGGAGGCAACTCTTGGTGAGTACTAATTAGTGATTTTACATTGAAGGGAGCTTCAATTAGGGAGATACAAGTGTTCCACTTAATGTTCGCAAGAAGAAGAAGAAAGCAAAAGAGCATGAGTCAGGATAAGGAAAAATATTAATACTTGACTTAGTTACTTTTCTGAATCTACCCGAGGCTACTTATCCAACAGGACCCATTTCTACCAAACTGAGTCTATACTCTTGTCCAAATTTACCAGATTTCAGCTGTTACCTGTACCAATTTTGTTTCTTTTACAAACAAGAATTATGTTTATACATTAAAGTGAGAAATGTATGGTATTTCGAGTGAGCCAACAGGCACTGACAAAGAAATTTTGGTATATTCTTTAGAATTTGAAAGAGCAAATGTGCATTGTAATATTTTTCACACATTTATGAGTACCAAAGTATAAAGTATACATACACAAATCAAAAGCAAAATGAAGATGATTTATCAGACTGCTTCAACATTCATGAATGTTTTTAATTTATCAATGACTCAGTGTGCGGGTTGTGTAACATTATGTCGCTTTTAGACTCATTTACAACCTGTTCAGACTGTCTGATGCTAAAGAAATTAATTTGCATAAGGCTTGCCATTAATCTCTGCAACATGGATTTGTATTAGCAGTCTAGTATGAAGCATCAATTATTTTGTAGAATACCGTATTTTGCCCAAAGACAACAAAAAATAATCATGTAGAAGGGTGTCCGCTTATCTGTGGGCAAAACCTTCGTCAAACTTTTTTTCTGGTGACCAGTAAGAAGACAACATCATGTCGTTTTGTGTGAACGAACAAGAGAAAATGACTTTGTCAGTGAAGTCATCACACTAAAAGTCACTAGACAAGACTATTTACCTTTTCAGTTCTAATTTGTTTAAATATTATATGCAGTGATTAAGATTACTGTGTGTATTTGTCTCGTATATAGAGCCAGAAATAGCAATCAGCTGTGCACACATTTCCCCGGCGATATACCAGTTATTTAGATAAAAAATCCCCAATAATATATTAGGGTGAATTCTGATGCAGTGATCAGTAAATTATAATACCTAAAACTACTGTTTTACCAAGAAAATATATCCAAGCATTGTGTAATTTTCATTATAGCTTTAGTTCTATAAATATGAAATATGTATAATCAACACTAAGGTTATACAGGCCCTCACAAATGGGGATGAGGTGAAATAGGCATGCCATTTCACACATGATCTTAATTACTGTGAACTAGCAGTCCATGGATGACAAGGCAGTGATCAGTTTATGATTGTTGAAAATAATGTATGTTTTGCAATATGGGATTGTGAAATATATCTAACAAGTTATTCACAATAATGTGAATTACACCATTCAATTAGAATGGTGTTTGCAAATCATTCAAGCAGCCACCATTCACAGCATTAAAACTAACTTTGTGTATAATTTCATTTACAAATTCACATTTTAGTTCATTATTTTAGATTTATGTTAGTTACCCTTTATGTGTGCCTCCTTCAAACTGAATAAAATTCATTTGATAATAAGTGGTTGTTCTAATAGCGTTTTATTCCTTCCTCTACATTGAGATTCGTGATATCCTATTTCATTTCTGAATACCTCAGTTATTTTCAGATCAAACTGTGAATAATGTATGTGTATTTTATAGGGTTGGGTATCGCCAAAAGTTTCATATTGCGATACATTGTGTTATGTGTTGGTGTATTGCAATACAGATTGCAATATATTGTGAAAGTGTGAAACATGTTTTAGCTCTTTCAGCACCAGTCAACCAGAGGCTTTTACTGCCATGACACCGACTTCCCAGAGACTCTGAGGTCATAGATGAGGCCTATGTTTATCAAGGAAAATATCAGCTTCTAAAACATGCTTCATACACTCCGAAACATCGTGTTGTCCACAATAAAGAAGTTGACATCCATGTATCTTGCTTTTCGTATTCCTAGACTAGTCGTCGAGAGAGGTATGAATCGTCATCCGGCTTGCCGGAATGACACGAGTAGTTACGAATGTCTGCTATAAGGCTCGTGATTGGTCAAAATCATGCATGTGAGCTAAGGCAACCAATATTATTACAGCAATGGATACCGTCCTCGTAAACGTAAACTTTAGATTTAGACGAAAGTTTTGGGTAAAATCATTCTATTCTGAACAGTTAACGCACCACCTTAAGGAACTTAACTGTCGCATTGTGCTTGGTTATGACCTGTGACAACAAGAGTCATCAGAAGATGACATATCCCTCCGGACCCCACATCTTTGATAAAACAAATCATCTGACAGTTACTTAAAGTCCAGCTTGATTTTCGACTAAGTGCAAATCATTTCCATGGAAATCATGAAAAACATAAATGACAAAAATCTGCAAATAGCAAAAGGTACCACTTTAGGATCTGTTTGATATATCTACCAAGTTTTGTTGAAAAATATTAGACGGTTCTTGAGTTATGTTCTGGAAACGAAGCCCACCCCTCACTTTTGTGACTAAGTCCAAATCGTTTCCATGGAAACCGGGAATGCCTAAAATCTGCAAATAGTAAAAGGCACCAATTCAAGTTCTGTTTGATATATCTACCAAGTTTTGTTGAAAAATATTGAACGGTTTTTGAGTTATGCTCCGGAAACGAAGCCCACCCCTCTTTAAGACTAAGTCCAAAACGTTTCCATGGAAACCGAGAAAAATAAAAATGACAATAATCTGTAAATAGCAAAAGGCACCACCTTAGGTTATGTTTGACATATCTACCAAGTTTTGTTGAAATATATTGAACGGTCTTTGAGTTATGCTCCGGAAACAAAATGATTACGGACGGACGGACAGACAGACGGAAGAGGCGACGACTATATCTCCCCTCATTACATGCAGGAGTGATAAAAATGCTTCAAGCATATATTTTAACATTAAATATTGTGTAGGTGTGAAGTTCGAGGCGACGAAAGCCGAAATGTCATATGGCTTACATTTCATGATCGCACTCAAAAAGATGGAAAATAGTAACTTATGACGTACGTTTGACAACTTTTATGAGTACTGTTCTTGATTTTAATCTTTATTTTATTCAATTTGTTTAATTATTTCCTCGAAACATCGTGACTTTGTCCTGGACAACTTTGATGTGGACCCGTTGCCGAATCGCTTTTTGTTTTCAACAACATTGCGAAAAATAATTTATAATTCTGTTGATAATATATGTTCATTTGAAATGTAACAAGAAGACAAAGTCATCAATATCCCCCGCAATGGCAAAATACTCTTCATGATTATGTCTACGAGTTGGGATTATGTCAAATATTTAGGTGTGTATATAGAAAAGTGGAAGGAGAGTATTGAAAGGTTTTTAAAGTTCTGCTCCAGAATGGAACACTATCACCAATTTCAATCTGTCAAATTGTTGCCATGGAAATGCCAAAAATATTTTATTCAGAAATCCAAAACTACCAAAAGGCACCAGTACACCACCAGACCAATCTACCGTATACCCGGGAAATTTTCGAGGTATCTAATTTTCGAGGTTTTCGAGGTTAGAAACGCAACCTCGAAAATATTATATCCATGAATTTTTCCAAACTTCAAACCTTTGGGTTAGATTTCCTATCGATAAGCATTTCAACTGCTGGCAACCAATGACTTCCTGACATGCGCATTAACTCTTTAATGCCTGTCTACAACTAATCTTAACGTTCGGTTCTGTTTTAGTCAAACTTGTTGCCACAGAAACGCCAAAAATATTTTAATCAGAATTCCAAAACTACCAAAAGGCACCTGTACTCCACCAGATCTATCTATGTGCTAAGTTTGGTGAAGAAAAAGCGAACGGTTTTAGAGTTCTGCTCCGCGGAAAAGAGCACTACCACTAATTTCATTCTAAGTCGAACTTGTTGCCATGGAAACGCCAAAAATATTTTATTCAGAATTCCAAAACTACCAAAAGGGACCAGTACTCCACCAGATCTATCTATGTGCCAACTTTGGTGAAGAAATATTGAACGGTTTTAGAGTTCTGCTCTGGAAAAGAACACTACCACTAATTTCATTCTAAGTCGAACTTGTTGCCATGGAAACACCAAAAAGTTTTATTCAGAATTCAAAACTACCAAAAGGCACCAGTACTCCACCAGATCTATCTATGTGCCAAGTTTGTTGAAGAAATATTGAACGGTTTTAGAGTTCTGCTCCGGAAAAGACAAATGTGCACGCGACGGGCCTTTTACGACGCGACGCACTTGACGGACGGAGTCCATTTTAATACCCCCTGCAAAACGCGTTGCGGGGGATAATAAGTATTTTCAGACATTGTGACATACACATACACACGCATGCACGTCGTCATATGACAATATTTGTCAATATTCTCAAGCACGACATTAAATCCCATATCACCTCACCTCACCTAAAATTATATACCACTTTGATGCACCTACTGCCAGGCCGGTTTACCGGCCTTTCAGTGTCTGGGGACTTGGGACATCTGGGCCAGTTTTCCAGCCTGTGGTGTTGATTGGGTTAACTAAAATAATGAAATTACTGTCTTCCTCTCATTTGAAACAAGAAGACAAAGTCATCAATATCCCCCGCAATGGCAAAATACTCTTCATGATTATGTCTACCAGTTACGATTATGTCAAATATTTAGGTGTGTACATAGAAAAGTGGAAGGAGAGTTTTGAAAACCACCAGATCCATGTATGTGCCAAGTTTGGTGAAGAAATATTGAACGGTTTTAGAGTTCTGCTCCGGAAAAGACAAATGTGCACGGACGGACGGACTGACGGACAGAGTCCATTTTAATACCCCCCGCAAAACGCGTTGCGGGGATAACAATGCCACTGGACACTGTCAGGACACAGATGTGATTGACCAATATACATTCTCAAAACAAGTGTAGAAGTGAGCACAGCTCACATACCCCCGGTTCCCACTTTGGGACATGGAAATGACTGATATTGATATATATAATGTGACAAGGATCAGCAGCTCACAAGACTTTCTCTTTGACTCCACTAAACTTTATATACATGTTAGATAATAGTTTTGGCATGTACTGATTAAGGTAATAATTTATGGAAACTAGATTTTTTTGTGTTTTCTGTGGAAACCTGACATACAATTGAACTTGACTGTCTCATGTTGCACACAATGAAGTGGACGTAGATGAAGATTGCTATATTTTAGCACATGGCATATCTGTGGGTCATGATTAACATGTGTATTAAGTTTGGTGAACCTAGCATGTATAGTTTCGATGATATGCCGTGGTCAGGTAACCATCAAATACATTTTGCATGTACCTAGCATGAACCTAGCATGTAAACTTTAAGAGATATGCTCTGGACAAAATAATCGAACACATTTGGCACTAAGTCATGTCTCCTGCGAAACAGCAAAAAATAAAATTCATATCTGGATCTAAACCCCAAAAGGCACATCTAGAGTACCAAGTTTGATGAAGCTAGCATGTATAGTTTGGAAGATCTGCTCCGGACAAGATGACATCCTCATAGTCACAGCCTAAGTCATGTTTCCATGGAAACAGCAAAAAATACAATTCATATCTGGATCTAAACCCCAAAAGGCACATCTACGGATCATGCTTGATATGTGTACCAAGTTTGATGAAGCTAGCATGTATAGTTTGGAAGATCTGCTCCGGACAAGATGACATCCTCACAGTCACAGCCTAAGTCGTGTTTCCATGGAAGCAGCAACAAAACAAAATTCTGAAAAAACTTTAAAATAGCAAAAGGCACATCAATGGGTAATGATTAACATGTGTGTGAAGTTTGGTGAACCTAGCATATAAACTTTAAGAGATATGCTCTGGACAAAATAATCGAACACATTTGGCACTAAGTCGTGTTTCCATGGAAACAGCAAAAAAAATGAATTCTGAAAAAACTTTAAAATAGCAAAAGACACACCAATGGGTAATGATTAACATGTGTGTGAAGTTTGGTGAACCTAGCATGTAAATCTTAAGAGATATGCTCCGGACAAACTTTCCGGACGGACGGACGGACAGACAGACAGACAGACAGACGGACGGACGGACAGAATGAAAGCTATATACCCCCGTTACTTGGTAGCGGGGGTATAATTATTAATATATAATGATATAAAGGAAATACAAATCTTATTAGTATTTATAACTACATCACGGAAATTGCCGATCGTATCGGGCAAACCGGTTTGCGAAAAGTGTACTGCAATATATCGAATTGTGAAGTTCAAATTGAGATATACCGGTTAACAGGTATTATCGCCCAACCCAAGTACTTTATCAAGTTTTTGTCCAGCTTATATTTGCTAAAGAACACTTATTACTGTTGTTGTTCAATATCATCATTACCAAACATTTTGAAAGAAAATAAATTCATAGGCAAGCACTTCAGGCACCATGAACTTAACATGCCAATAACATAAGGAAATTTGTTTCTGAAATTGTTTTCAAAACCTTGTGAAATCAAAAGTGAAGTCTTTACAACAAATTCCTCGGGGCACTGAGGCCCAATGGTTAAAGCATTTGTGTGTCACACTACTTCATGTTCAATGGAAGAAACTTTGAATTTAAGAGAAATAAAAAAGATTGTATGAAAATAATTTAACCTTGTTTAGCGCTGCTCTCATAGCTTCTTGCCATCCATTCTGCATCGAAAACCTACAATGTGAAAATATTTGTCCCATTAACTCACGCTGGAAGAAACCAAGTCCCTATCCATTAATTCTGAGGGAAACTATGAAAAGAAAATCAGGACAGGTGTCATGCTTTAATAATTTACACTGCAATTAGATTTGATACCGATCAGAATAGCCCTTATTAACAGACACTGAAATAATAAACTTGCATTAAACTCCAAACAGGATAAATATATTTGCATGTCAGCATGGGTGTTCTGTAATCAAATCAGAGAAGATAATTAAAAATGTTGACCAACACAAAACAAAAGTTTTATGCATTCCATAGAAACATGATAACAAGTATCTCATACCAGTCATGTTCATTAATAAATATATTTGCATGTCAGCATGGGTGTTCTGTAATCAAATCAGAGAAGATAATTAAAAATGTTGACCAACACAAAACAAAAAATTACGCATTCCATAAAAACATGATAACAAGTATCTCATACCAGTCATGTTCATTAATAAATATATTTGCATGTCAGCATGGGTGTTCTGTAATCAAATCAGAGAAGATAATTAAAAATGTTGACCAACACAAAACAAAAAATTACGCATTCCATAAAAACATGATAACAAGTATCTCATACCAGTCATGTTCATTAATTCCAGGATGTAATTCCTGTCTGAGTCCAAAAGGTATTATTTGATCTCAATCACTTCAAGATATCTATCTGGCCTTTTCAACAGATCCAGGCAATGAAGACTTTGGATATAAGAGTAAACAGTTGTCATATGTATACTACATAAATATGCAAACCACATTTTTCCAAATGATATATCTATACTATCATTTTGTTACATTTATTATTTAATGATAAACAGTCAGCAAAAAGAAGATGACACTGTGAGGTAAAACATCGTTCACATCAGTTGAATAATTCTGTCATAGCACTTAACCATTCACAAGTACTTTTAAAGATGTGTTGTGATGCCAGGATGTGTATGAATATAACTGGCACAAGGTGGTTGAAAATGTTCAGGTGAGCTTAAAAATGATTAATTAAACACATGTTATAGATATATAATCTTGATATAATCTAGGTTTTGAAGAAGTCTATAGATTGAGTGCCAAAGGATAGATGGATGGAGAGAGAAAACCAAGCCTTAGATTGGTAAAGAAAACATTTAGTCCTCTAGTGGTGGGAAGATATAACCTGAATACAAACATTCTTCAATTAACTGATCAATTAATAAATTAGTGCTACAGAGTATTGACCTTATGCAGCGTTTAAAATTCCTGTCTGCCCGACCATCCGGAACGGTCTATTTTCATCCCGCACGGTCAAATTTCAAAAGTAGCCTGTCCGGTGGTGTGGTAGATGTTTTTACCCCTAACAGTATATATTTCATAATATCAGACAGGTTCTCTTGTTGTCAGTTTGAGGTGTTTAAGGTATTATGATAATTATGTTAAACTATTTACGATTGGACAGTTCATTCTACAATAACCAATCACAACACATGTACTTCCAGTTTACCTAAACTCTGTGCATTGCCTGTTAGTGCAATGCACTTCATTGCGATGCCTACAAACAGTAAAGTATTCAGAAACCTGATTTTTTTTTGGGGTGGGGGTTCATTATTGAAAACCGGACAGGCAAGTTTGTATCCGGACTGGTAATTTTTCAAAGTTACCAGTTCGGCTGTCTGGCTTGGAATTTTAGGAATTTTAAACACTGCCTTATGATATGTATTAATTAAATCCCCCTAACCAATCTGTTACTAATCTGTACTATCACTCGCTAGCACCAAGAATTAACATGATAGTTTACACGTCTATGTTAAAAATTTATACTACAAAAAAGAAGAAGAAGGGAACACCATAACATTTGATAGTCATATATAAACTGAAATGTGGTGAGGTCATTTATACTCTAAGGTAAATGCAACTTTTTGTGTGCTTAATGGGCACTTTAAACGACATGTTGGAACATGCAGTGAAGCAACTGATTCAATATTCATTGAGTTTGAGTGAAATGAAAACATTGTCAAAAACAGCAAAAAACAAGGGTGCTGAAACACACCAGCACCATGTTTTATTCAAAAGCCCGAACACAACAGCCTAGTGCATGTTGAAGACAGACTTCCCATGCATTTTGTGGCAATGTTTACTTTAAAAGAAACTACAGACAGTATTGAAGCCTCACATCTTCTTCACCATGCCACAGCGCAAACCATTAAGCGCCCGCAACAGAAGCAGTACCATTGCATGGTTACAGGATGGTGAATCCATAAGAAGTGCTGCTCTCTGTCTTCAGGTGTCTCCCTCTGTCATTCACAGACTGAGGGACAGGTTCCAGGCCACTGGTAGAGTAAAGGACAGACCTTGCTCTGGAATACCCAGAAAAGCATCAAGGGCAGATGACCGATATGTTATGGTCCAAGCCCTTTGGAACCCATTCACAACTGCCTGTGTCCAGTTGCCACAAGCTGCATGGAAAGTCTGTCTTCCACATGCACTCTGCTGTTGTGTTTGGGCGAGTTGAATCAAACATGGTGCTGGTGTGTTTCAGCATCCTTGTTTTTTGCTACCTGTTTCATTTCACTCAAACTCAACGAATATTGAATCAGTTGCTTCACTGCATGTTCCAACATGTCGTTTAAAGCGCCTTTTAAGCACACAAAAAGTTGCATTTTTACCTTAGAGTATAGATGACCTCACTACGTTTCAGTTTATATACGACTATTAAATTTTAGGGTGTTTTCTTATTTTTTGTTTGTAGTATATTTACAGAAAACAGTAGTGTTGATGGTGAACATAGTGTGATGTAACTCATCAGTGTCACTGGATACCTTCAGTTCAGCGAAGATAAAATAATGTAGTTCAAATATCACAATTAAAGAAAAGGCACCAGTTCACCACTAGATTTATTTGTACAGCAAGTTTCTCTTATAAATATTCAACGGTTTATCATGCTTGAACACCAAGAGTTATAGAACTAGGGGAAATGGTTAACCATTACAGAAAATCAGAGGTTTCTTTGTACATTACCTGAATGATGTCCTTGTCTCCTTCATAAACCACAAACTTCACAGTCTTTAGTGATGAAGTTGTGGTTTCATTGAAGAACCATTCTACAACTGTGAACATTACGTTAGCAACTTTTTCAACCGGATACTTCAATGTTCCAGTTCCAAGAACAGGAAAAGCAATGGACTCCACTCCAAGCTTACTTGCCTCATGTAAACACAGGTAAATGAATTTGTACATCACCTGAAAAATACAAACACCATCCATTTATCTCAAAAGTCACAAAACATGAATACACAAAGCTCTTCGTAACAAAGGCTAACATTCAATGCTGGGCACAAGCATGTGATGGTTTAGCTTTGCTTCACGGCAGACAAAGCATAATGAACAATGCAAGCTCAAAGTTTCTTTTGACTTTTTAGACATAAAAGACCTGGAGATGCCCATAAAACAATATGACCAAACTTGGCATACATCATTCCAAGGTTTAGGTGTCAGTTTGTAGTACCACTGCATTATCTGTGGCGGAACCTCTGTGACAGAGGTCCTGCAAGGTCATTAAAAGTTGTACAAAGTATTTTCCAGTCTGTCATGGTCATGTATAAACTTATGGCTTAAAATACAAAGAACAAATGTCAAACAATAGTGGTCACTGTTTATTATTTAAAAGGATACAGTATCTCTATTACAACGTGCCATATATCCTGTGACCCTCATTAACCTGTTGACATACTTATTTCAACAGAAATCATTTTCACTTTCAACTATCCATAACCAATTGAGATTCGTATTTGAACAGAAATCTTTTCCACTGTCAACTATCCATATCTAGTTGAGACACTTATATATGCATGCACAGACAGCTGATGTTCAATCCCTCTTCCAGATACATAACCCCTATTACATCAGTGCCAGCATATACCTTGGGTTAACTGTGGCTTCTGACACTGTGCAATACAAAATACAGTTAAACCGTGTTGTGTCGAACCGTCAGGACCAAGGCAACAGTTCGACTTATCAGACTGTTCAACACATCCGTCAGCATAGAAATAATGATAAATATAAGGAATTGGCAGGGACCGAGAGATGAGGTTGACAGAAATGATCATTTCATCTCAAACGAGCTCGGGACATCGGGGTTCGACTGTATAAGAAAATTTAACTCCAAGATGCCCATCAGACAAAGGGTCTGTTTTTGGAGTAATGCCAAAGACATATGCAAAATATGTGTATAAATTCCCTAGGAATTACTGTCATATCTGTACCCTTTTCCCCCCTATAACATAATCAACTGATTCAAAGCAGCTCTGGCCAGAGGTATGGTTGCAGACGGTGATACCTATGATGTACTTTCTGGTTCTGATGATTTCACTTTCAGTCTATTTAACATCATTCCAATGACTAATGAGCCTTAACACTTTCTGTCGTCCTATAACTAGTAGATTCAGAAAGTCTAGATTGCCAAACCCTTGATAAGGACAGGATTCCTGCATTGTGTATGTACTGTCTGTCCGAAAGCAGTAGACTGTTTCTTAGCTACAAAGTCTGGTAAGGTCCTGATGGGAATGGAACTGGACTTGATCAAGTTTGGAAAAGTGGAGAGCATGAAGTTCAGAGAAAATGGCCTGGGCGGCCATAGCCAATAGGAAAGACGTTTTATCTGCATCATCTTTGAGATAATAACTAGCAAGAAGATGGGGGAAATGTAGGCTGTCCTATATGATGCATGATCTAATCATGACTGGTGTCTGTATAATCACCCAATGTAGGCTGTCGACATAATTGAAGACATTGGGTTTTATGGGATACTGCGTTAACAAGATTTTGAAATGTGGTCAAAGTGGTGTGGTGACCTTGAAAATAAGGTCAAGGTCACCAAAATCAACTAGCTTCTGCTCTGGAAAAGAGCACAACCATCAATTTCAGTCCAAGTCAAACTTGTTGCCATGGAAACGCCAAATATATTTTATTCAGAATTCCAAAACTACCAAAAGGGACCAGTACACCACCAGATCTATGTATGTGCCAAGTTTGGTGAAGAAATATGGAACGGTTTTAGAGTCCTGCACAGGAAAAGAGCACTACCACCAATTTCAGTCTAAGTCAAACCTGTTGCCATGGAAACGCCAAAAATATTTTATTCAGAATTCCAAAACTACCAAAAGGCACAGTACACCACCAGATCTAGCCATGTGCCAAGTTTGGTGAAGAAATATTGAACGGTTTTAGAGTTCTGCTCTGGAAAAAGCACTACAACCAATTTCAGTCTAAGTCAAACTTGTTGCCATGGAAACGCCAAAAATATTTTATTCAGAATTCCAAAACTACCAAAAGGCACCAGTACACCACCAGATCTATGTATGTGCCAAGTTTTGTGAAGAAATATAGAACGGTTTTAAAGTTCTGCTCCGGAAAAGACAAATGTGCACGGATGCACGGACACACGAACGCACGGATGGAGTCCATTATAAAACGCGTTTTGCGGGGGATAAAAAATATGCACGATATGGTACGAAAAGATTTAGAAGATGTAGCTTATACGCACCACAGCAATGGTGTAGAGTCATTGAATCATTTACGGACGTATTTATCTAAAACATAACAATCTGATTTCAAGCAATGTCCCATCGTTATATTTACGTGATAGCGACACATTGGGGTTTCCCTGGTCGTGTTTTGGGAATCCCGGTTGCTAAGGAAACTTTGATTGGTCAAAATTGTGCATGTGCATGTAAACATGGTGACACAAAAACAAATTACAAGTTTCTTTCAGAAACAAGACTGTGCCTCGACAACTTGTAAACAGTCAAGTAATCAAATTGCTGCACAAATAATAAACGAACTGCTTACTAGTAACACTCGTTGCTCTTGTCATAGTCACACAGGTGGTTCAAACTTACAAACTACAACCAAAGATGTGTATACGTCTTTGCTACAACTGAAAAGAATTGGCGAACATCCTACCCATGGCTCGAAATCGTCGAAACTTAAAAGGGGATCGCAAACTGTTTTGTTCACTGTGTAAAATGCAAAGAAACATAATGTTATGGCTACTACTGGATCGGGTGATGTACACTACAAACATAAATCTGCAATTCTGTCAAGCTTGAAACGTTCATGGACACGTCTTCTAGTGAATTAAATGAAACTGAAAGTCATGACGACAATGATTACGAAGTTATACAAGAGTAGCAATGTTGTGGTGCATATATGAAAAGAAACACAAGATTACTGATACTCCATTAAATTCCATTCGAACTCTAAATGTTCTCTTAGGTGTTTCTTACACCTATATTGAAAAAAATAAGGACTATGTACTCTTGATGTTGAAAAATTATCTGGAGTCCTGAATGTAACATGAGAGGATGGACAGTCGGCTAACCACATAGCCATATACTGACTGACTCTCTGAGTGGTGATGAAAAATTACATATAACTTAAACTCACATTGACAATTATATGGTGATCTGAAATCCATTTGGCTGCTGGCTTGGTCATATTGAAAACTAGTTTTGAACTTCATAAGCAAATCAGTTTTTGTTTTTGTTTGGGACATGCAAGCATGCCAAGATAAAAAAAATCATTTGTCCGATGTTAACAAACATACACAGATATCATTTCAAAAGGATAATCAAAATAGACTCATATTCAGAGGCACTGAAATTCAGAAACCTGAACTGTTAACATAATGATGTTACTGTTCAGAGACCATTTAAAATGAAACTTGTGTTTTGGGGAAAAAATATGGACTGAAGGGGATAAAACTCTACCGTAGTCCTGTTTTATACACATGTATACATATATTTATATAGTCCTGGGTCTAATATTTTTTGGTAATTAAAGTTTCATGCTGAAGTACAATAAAATGTGCTGTCTGAAGTAAACTTACCTTCCAACAGTCATCTTCAGTTGGCTCATTTTGTAATCCTGAAGGAAACTTGAATAGAAAACCATGAATTACGATACATGATTTCCCTTTCTGCCTTTGAAATGATGTGACAGCCACTTCACCAGGTTGTAAGCCATTAGGGTACTTCTCTTTACACTCTCTTTGCAGTTGACCCTTTGAGGCAGCATTTAATGCTCTTGATACTACTCCATATGCTAGATCCAGCATGTGATGAGCAGAGTTGACCAACACATCCGCCTCATGAAAATAAATGAATATATATATATAGTTTGTATAGTCAGTACATGGAAGGCGTGATAATTTCTTCAATAATTGCCATCAAGGTGCTGAAATTACTGCTGTAAAACTGCTGACATTATTTTTTACAAGTTCATATATTGAGAACAATGGACCAATGCATAATGTCTTTTCAAAAAAATAAGATCAAATAACTTGAGAAAACTATGGTGTAGTTTACTATCAATAGGCACAAACATGCCTGATTTCATCTTCCTATATTTTCAGACTCTGCACTGAACATTGAAAGAAAAGAAGGTAAAATACAAATTCCAAATGAATATACTAGGGAGTAACCAAGTTTCTTTGAGAAGAAATATCTACCTTCAAAATCTAAACACTGAGTACTGTATATCTTCAGATGTATGGAGAAACTGTTGTGTATACATGTTGATAAGCTCAGAATATCTATTGGAACATTTAGGGATGATGGGGAGAAAACCAGTCCTACTTCAAGCAAAGTTTAGCAAGTAGGGCTAGATAACATTCATACCTCTACATTTTCCAGTTTCCCAACAACAATTTCAATTGATGTCTTGGATTGTTCAACATTTTTTCCTGAAATATGAAAACATATTCTGTTTACAATATATGTAGCTCTTACAAATCCAGCAGTTTAAAATGCTAGCCATTTCAGAGCTAAAGAGTAAGAAATAATGACACACTTGTGCTCACTAATGTTCACTGACATAAATATTTTAATGAAATAAAGTGGAATGGATTTGGAAAAGTTTAAGTAAACAATAATTGGAACATGATCAACAATAAAAATAATTCTGAGAATACTACCTCTAACACTTGATTGCCTTTTTTCCTGAAACTTGTTTCTGAATCCACAGATTCAGCTTGAGCAAGTCCATGATTTTGTGTTGATTTTTTTCCTAGCGGTCCTTCAAGTGCTATCTGCAGGGGTTAACCCCCCTAATGGAAACTCTGGGAAACCTCATACTTTCTTCTTGGGGAAGGTACTCTGAGATTTCTGGCATAGGATGGGTTGGCCTTTACCTCAAGTGTTAGAGGTAGTATTCCAAGAATTATTATCATAGTTGATAATGTTCCAAAATCCTTATGAATACATTTCTCAATAATTTGATTGCTGAATCCCAGATAGGCAATGCCTAGAGTACCCTCCCTCTAGGTGCAATAGGAAGACATCCATAAAACTCACAAATCTAAATGTCTACTACTAACACAAACTGACGTCACTGACTATGACGTCACTTCCGGTTTATAATGATTCAAATCTGAGGACCTGCATCCAATTTTAATATAAGTCCATTTGAGGCATTAGACTCACTAAATGCAGTAAGAAATGTTTTCAACCATAGTTAAATAATTAACTCACCCTCAGTCAACTTCTTTAAATGGCAGTATTTAGAAGTTGGAAAGTAACTTACGGACAAACTTTATGGATGAACAACTTCTCTATTCAGGTGAGGGGACGTTTTGATACAGATTCTTGTATCGTTGTCAAGCAAGTATGAGTTGCTCAAGTAGTTGTTAAATTAATGTGTAACGTCATAGTCTGTGAATCTCTATTGGGCAAATAATCTCTATCCCCTCCCTCCTTCTTTGTCCCAGATGACACATGAAGGTCCGGATTAGAATATTGATCTTCAGTAACCCAATGCTTGTCGTAAGATGCGACTAACGGGATTGGGTGGCCAGGCTCGCTGACTTGGTTGACACATGTCATCGGTTCCCAATTGCGCAGGTCGATGCTCATGCTGTTGATCACTGGATTGTCTGGTCCACACTCGATTATTTATAGACCGCTGCCATATAGCTGGAATATTGCTGAGTGCGGCATAAAACTATACTCACTCACTCACTTTAACCCAGATCTCCTGCCAAAGTGCAAGTTCGCTTTATAGTTTTGTTAATCCAGGCTGCCAGTGTGAAATGTCTTTCTCTTACTGATCTTGAACCATGCCCGGTAGGTCATGATCAAAACTAATGGCATGAGGTCCGATCGATGACTTTAGATTCTCTGAGAAGAACTCCTGCAGTGCTCTCATTGCCACTCTAGACGGATCATTAAAAAATGAGTGTACGTCCAAGGCATGCAGTTCTGAAATCCTTGAAGACATTAGCCAATACCATTAGGAAATCAGGCTTCCATGGAAGAAGTGACATGGATGGGGCTTTTCTTCCCAGAGGTTCAAAAGGAGGACACAATAATCCTGATAATACCACTGATAAATAATATTTTGTAGTTATTTATTGTCTTAGGATATCCTCTAGTTCAAAAGATAGTGACATACATTAAGAACCAGATCCTTTCCAATATGAATTGTTTGCATAGAGATGCTGAAAATGCCAAAGCTAAGTCTTCTGCGGTGCCATGCAAAAGATCTAGATCTTTCCTAAGATATAGTAGAAAGTCTGCAATAATCAGAACTATTTTGGAGTTATTGGCCGTTCCAGATCTGACTCTTCACTGCAGCTCCACTTTAAGTCATTTAAGGCAGCAATGGTTAATACAGAAGCAGGAAGAGGAGATCTGGAACCTATGAGCATGTCGTCCATGCTGCTGCCACTAGTTACAGTGTCATTTGATGATTCCTCATCTTGGACTAGGATTGGTGGGATTAGCATTGTGGGTGGAAATGTGTATCCAATCATGACTTCCTAAGAAGTCATAAGGGTATCCACTGCATAAGCTTAAGGATCTGGAACTGGGCTGATATAACTTGTTGACTGGTTGTTGAGCAACATTGCAAACAGAACTATGTGAAGTTGCTTCTACTTGATCGCTAAAGGCATCCATTTCGTAGATCCAGGTGAGATAGAATGTCTGTGCAGAACTTCCAGTGGATGTGTCTGGCCATGATGTTGTAATCCTTTATATTGTAGAGTTCCTTTGGAAACGCCATGGAGAGTGTATTTCCCAGAACCTATGGATGTAAGCTACTACCAAGTGCTGAATAGTTATGAGAACTGCCCTCATCTTCCGAATGTTGATGTGGACTGGAGAATCTAATACCCACAGACCCAGCAGACTATTTCATCAAAATCAAAATTCCTTAATGGATAGATGTTAGGTTATTTTCACTTCGAAATCCCTTGTCAGGGGAAGTCTATTTGGCTGGTCCTTTACCTGAAGGGAAGAATGGCCAAAAGGTCTGGATGCTATAGTGAAATAATCCCTCATTCAAATCCTTGATGATATTAGACTGAAAAGATGACTGAGATTACTTGTGCTTTGCTCTGCTGTTGAAGAGAGGAGCCTCTGGCAGCTGAATTCCACATAAGGTCCTCAAGATCAGGTTGAGCAGCATTGAATCCAGAAGTAGGACAAGTTAACATATCTTCAAATGTGTGTCTGGCAGATGTGGTCTGAGGATTCCATTCCTGTTCCTCTGCATCATCTATAAAATGCTCTGTATAACTGTGAGCAGATTGTGTATACATAGTCATATCTTGAGATGTAGGGCTTGTGGTATCTCTGTCCCTACAACCATGCTCATATGCTGTGTACAGCAGGATAAGCCAACATGGTCCATGATTTCTACTTGATGTCCACACCTTGCCCCTCAGGGTATACATTAGCAGCAGCGGGTGTAGTCCATGTCTTCGTCCGTAGCCTGGCTCTTTTATGAGGTGGGGGAAGATAACTGACGTAGCTCCGACCTCTAGGTAGCGCTGACGTTTTACCTCCAATGAAGTGTCATACTTCAAGCTATCTTAAAAAGAGTTAGAAGCATCAGGCTTCTTCAGTAACAAACTTTGGTTTAACTGACAGTTGGCTCATTGGATGGGACATGCGAGGATCAGATATCACCAAGTCTGAGTGATTATCTGTGATCATCTTGGCACCTGTAGGCAACTTGACTGGGTTCCTGGAGTGCATTTATTATGCATCTTTCTTGCTTCATTTTTTTAACGACAAGAGCATACTTCTTGAAAGCTGATGCAGATTAGGGCTGATAATATTCACAAAGGGAGACAAAAGAGCAAGAAGTGTCAACACACTCCCAGCAATCTCTATAAGGATAGTGAGGTGACTTTACTTTCCCCAATGGCTGATAAACTTTTAGTACCCGACAGGGAGGATGAAATGTATTTTTGAGCCTTTAGATTTTCCCATCCAAACAAATATCAGAAAACAAGCATGTGTGCCACAAGAAAAATCATTAGCAGTGTATGAAATAAGGCCCGTCCGACTGCTCGAGACGGTCTAGATTTCTGACAGACGGTCTAAATTTACAGCTAGAAAGCCCGATGGTCTGGTAAATTTTTCAGGTGTGCCATACATCTCAGTCAATTCACCATATATGGTCTGGCTAAATCCATTTGGGGCTTGAAACATTTTGAAGTTACTGGCCCTGATGTTTGGCTGGACTTTTGGCTTACTTATACACTGTTATTAGGCTTGACGACACCTGCTCTTCTGTTTGGAGAGATAACTCCTGTGGATAGCACTTGAAGGAACTCTATGAATATGTGATTCTATGAATAGTGACAACACAAAACCATGGACTTTAAATTTTTTAGAAATACAGAACCTGTAGATTCATGAATAAATTTAGTGGAAATTGTCAATCAAGGGTTAGAGCAATGTATCCGTAAAATTTCCCATCTTGTCTATTTAAACAGGTATCATGAGCCATTTTAACTTTATCAAATCAGATGAAAAACTGACCTCACCTATATCAACCAATGTTGATTTGTTATCCATCATGTTGTCCAATGAAGTGTTATACTTCAAGCTGTCTTAAAAAAGACGCCCCAAAGATCAGAACATAAAGTTGTAGGCAATAATGACAAAAGCCCAACAATCTCTCTGAGAATTTAGTGTAACACATTATGGGACAAGTAAAATGTACTACCCATCAAAAGTTTAGACTCACTTAAAGAGCTCACTATATGTTATGTATTTATATATGGTTACATCGACGATGAATTTCTCCACTAACTTAGGGGAACCAAGTGCAAAAACCTTATGCAGATGAATTGCACGAGGATTATGCGTCAAATTGCTGAAAAGCATGTGCAAATATCGTGCATGTGAACAGCTGTGTTCTGGTTTGAAGTTTTGTTAAGAATTTGCCAATTTTCACTGATTTTCATCATTTACAAAGTCATGAGAATAATCTTTTCAACATTACGAAAGAATTTTACAATACATCAGTTCACGTGTAAAAGTACCTTTAAACAGTATGGACTGTTTTGCAAAATCTTGTATAGAACAGTTGACTGAAGTAAGTGCCTACATTTAGACTAGTGAGTCTAAACATTTGATGGGTAGTATACATGGCCAGCGCGCCTAAGAACTGTTGTGTGTCAACCATGTATCAGAGTTTTGTTGATAAAACACTTGCAAAAGAAAGATGTTGACAAGTTGGTTTCAGTACATCGGTCATAAATGATGTGAAATAGTTGATTATTGGGTAGTCAGAACTAGTACTTCCGCAACAGAGATATCCTTCAGGTAAACAATCCCAGCAGATGCTGCCAGTTTTGGACTTATGTCCTTACTGAGAGCCATCTGAATAATTGATTGCATGTTCAGTTATATGACTACTGGATTCATTAGGAGGACATTACTGATATTGAACAGGCCTTTCAACTCAAGGCTTCTTACTGGTTCATTGTGTGAGATCATTCCATGTGATCTCTCGACACCTGAAGGTATAGGTCAGTGGAAGATGCTGATATATGCAGGGCTCGATTTAAAAGATGTTAACCTACTTGCACCAGGTGTAACCCAGATAAAAACCTAGTTGCACCAGCCAAATTCCAGGTGCACTGCTTCTATTGCAATATGTAATGAAAGAAATACGCTATTGAATTATTTAGATTATTTAGTCAGAAGTTTACCCACTCACAAATTGAGTTGCACCTGGTGCAAGTTAGACTAACAACTACGTTGCACTTTGTAATATTGGGTTGCACCAGTGCAAGTAACAAAGCACTAAATCGAGCCCTGATATGTCAAGAGGATACATAGTCTTTGATCCAGGAAAATGGTAATAACCATATATCATAGCTCACATCAGATGAAGGTGTTGTCTCTGATACATGTTTGAGTCTGACTCAGAAATGTTGGGACACCTGGGAACTGCATGGTGAACATGTGAGCTGGTCCCCAGGTGGAAACCAGTCCTAAAGTAGGTTAGTACAGCACAGATCCTTAGCTAGGTACCAATCCCTCGAAGAACATTGATTTGCAACAAATCCTTGGGTCCATGATTTAGCACAGTCCTGGGACACTAACATCAAATCTGTCTTTCTGGGCAAAAAGAACCGCACCTGTCCTGGACAGGGAACGTCACTCACATCATGATTGTCACAAAATGGCAAGATGTTGAGGTAAACACTTGTCCTCGATAACAGAAGATGAGCTATGCTAGATATACCAGTAAATGAAAAAATCTTAGTACCCATGTATTGAGAAATGGTAAGAGGGATCAATTACAGATAACTCAGATGTAAGAGCAAACAAGCATGCCAGATGCAGAAGAGGCATGTTTCCATATTATATTATTGGAGAGAAAAGGGAAATAGGAATATGTTGTGTTCGGAGGAAGAAATATATTTACCTTTTCCTGGAAATTTCTTCTTTGATTTCTTGACCTGACCTGACAGACTGATTTGTTTGGATTCAGGGCATGCTCTTTTAAGGGTTTTCACAACTTCTGAAGACATTGTTTCATCAGCTAGTAGTTGTACATCGATGCAATTTACACATTCTTCAAAGGCATCCTGAGACCCATGAATGATAGCCTTCACACCTACTGCAAACAATCCTTTCTGGTTTAACGTTTCAACGACAAATACACAAGCACTGTTCCTTGGAGTCTGGCTTCTCCTTGCTTCTTGTGTGATGATGTGCTGGACTGTCTTCCTCACTGATTCTTTTTCTTTATCTTTACCCTCTTTCAGGGTTACTGGCACGAAAAAGAATACAACTCTCTTGGTTTTTAACCAGCTCAAGCCATAATTGTCACATTGAATCATTAGTGACTGATCTTTTGTCTGATTTAAGCTCTGAATTCTCTTCTTCAAGGATTCATCTGCAAACAAATATGTTATTGAGGCCTTTGATACATTATTTGAAACAGTCAAATTATACAAGTTTTCAAAGGCAAAAATTATTACTTCACAAATTCAAGTTTCTGCTTGACTGTGATATTCTAAAAACAATTTAGCTAAATGGTTTTGTAGCTTTCTTAAGTGTTTTATGAATGCTTTCATCATTAGATAATAACAATTTTTAAAGAGTAAACAATTATTCCTTTAATAAAACAGCAAATATATATATACAGCACTCTGTCTAA
This sequence comes from Haliotis rubra, assembly GCF_003918875.1. NCBI lineage: Eukaryota > Metazoa > Mollusca > Gastropoda > Lepetellida > Haliotidae > Haliotis > Haliotis rubra. Next base: position 143,739 of record NW_025765509.1, read on the forward strand.
TTCGGACTAGCTTGGGACCGACTAAAAAGTCTGAACTAGACAGCAGTCCGAGGTACACAGATTTTAATGGAGTTATCTCCCTTTGACGAGCATACGACTGGGCATGAAACACATATTGCATGAATGAGATTTTAATGGAGTTATCTCCCTTTGACGAGCATACGACTGGGCATGAAACACATATTGCATGAATGTGTATAAAGACGAAACACTTACTGACAAAGTACAAATTTGTGTTAATCGCATCAAAGGTAAATAAGCGTTCACCGCTAGACCATGCGATCTTGGCCCAGCGGACTTCCTGCTTAGTAAATAAGACAACATACACAAACCAATCAACAGATTGTTTATTCAAGGTTTATTGGCCAAGCAGACTTCCTGCTCAGTCCGGATTATATAACAATGGTTTTACGTGTAACTTCCTTTTCGGAATGACACTTTAGTCCGAAATGCAAAATAATGAGAGTCCCAGATACAAAACTTTTTCATTATGACAACAAAGAAGGATTACGTCGGGACCGTGAGTTCAGTCCTGTTTATACAGCAATCCGAGAAAGACAGAGTCCAAGTTTGACAGAGTGCACTGTATAGACAATGCATTTTTAAAAATGGTCAAATGCAACATATTGTTTTATTTGGGATTACAAGTTCTCCGTGAAGTATAGATTTAAGTACCTTTTGGGGGGTTGGATACATTCCAAGACTTCATTCAATATTGTTTACAATTATTTGGGGAAAATTAGGTGTGGAGTGATTGCCATTTCACACTACCTCCAGTTAATGACAGCAAGCACGATCTATCAGTTTACTGCTCTACTGATGTAGCAAATGAACTTTACGAAATGGATACATATATCATTCATGCAATAGTCTGTTTCTTTAATAATTATATTTGTTACAGTGTAACTATTATATGTTAACATATTGGGTTTTTTTCCGAAATGAAAAAGCCGAGCTGCATGAAGCTTCAGTGATATACTAAATTGTTACTCTTCTGACTGCTATCATTTTAAATATCATATGTGAAATGAATAACTAACATATGTTTTAATATGATACTTTAAAACATTATTCCCACTAAAATTACATCAGATAACAGATTCAGACATCACAAAGGGAAGTGATGTAACCATGGTCACATGTACATGCATGATAGAAAAAGTGCATGACATTTATAAACTTTGAAGATTTAAAGTTTAAGAATTTGCAAGGAACGATTATATGAACATTCAGTCAAAATTTGAAAACAAAATGTCCAGTGATTTCTGAGTAAATGAAATTGGCATGAAGGCTCTTTTTCTTTTACAAAATGCATTACTGTGGAAACTAAGTTTCTGAAGTGAAAACGTTTACATCATTGTGTCTAGGGTGTGTAAATTTGAAACATAATTCATATTGCCTAAAATAAGCACTCATGATATTCTGCTGAAACTGATTCCAATGGACATAAAAGGCCAAATAGTAATAAAATGTGAAGTGAATGGATCACTGAAAAACAAGGTGTTCACCTTTGTGAAAATATAAAAATGGCCTCATGGGTGAAGAACCATCATGTAAATATTAACCAAACTAACTTTATCCCTAAATATCAGAAGGTTCACTGTCTTATTCTCTTTTGCAAAGATAAACTCTTTTTGGAAAACAGGTTGACAGATACAGCCTTATGAGTTCAAGTGAACTGAAAACAGATTGAAGATCTGTTTGAAATCTTACCTTTTTTCAGAGATGAAAATGCTGATGGGACCTCCCCTCCAACAACAGGCACAGCTAGAATATCAGCATACAGATTATCCATACTGCCCTGGATGACAGTGATCATACATTTACCCTTTGAGAGCCACTGAGACAGTCTGATACAGTCACTTGTTTGTTCCAGGTGCAACTCAGCAAGATAGTCTTTAATTGCCACCTCAGAGGCTTCATTTTCACATGTTTCATGCTCTTCAATTGTTACTACACATTCAGAATTTTTCTGTATGTCTTTTATCAGTTCTTGTCCTTCATCAGTCTGGAATTTTTCAATATCATCAGACAAGGGGAATTCTTCAATATGTAGCTTTCCTATGAACTCTTCAATTATTGCCCTAGCTTCAATGGCCTGTTCCTTTTGGCCCATAATTTGAAGACCTTGCTCAGAACAGTACTCTGTTCTAACATCTTTAGGTATTTCTGGGAATACCTCTGGAAATGTCTTGATATGACCCCATTTTTTGCTTGATAGAGGTAGAAGGAGTGTTGTATTAGAATAGGTCTTAATGAGTTCATGAAGTTCAGCAAAAACAACATCCTGGACATCATCCGTACAAATTATGTTCAAGCACTGCTTCTGATCATCAACTCTGATCAGAAGTTTACCATGATGTAGTGACTCTTGAACATCTAACATGTGTTTTATCTCAGAAAGGGGCACATTTTCAACAACAGGTTCACCTGACAGGTCAACTTTCTTCTCTTTTAAGCAGCCAGATACATATTTTATGCATGTATCAAGTAAGGTATATTTTACACCATAGACCTTTAGAGATTTTCTTTTTCTGTTGATATCAAACTGAAATGATTCCACTTTCTCATCAATATAATTGATCACCTCAGGCTTCTGTATGAATTCAAACTGTATCTCTGTCAGTTCCAGTTCTTTGTTTGGCAGCTTCTTCGCAACATTCCCCTCACGCTTTTTCCAATGGAGCACCTGTTCTACCTTTTTCTTTACCAACGTCAAGTAGTCACCAGCTGCCACAACGTGTAGTTTTCCATTCTCTTCATATAATCTAAACTTGCCCTTTAAGACAGGTTCATTATAAGACAATTCGTCTTCCAGCTGTTGAACACTTATCATTTTGCCATCCCCTTTCATCAATTCTTGTACTGGTTCCCACTTTAAATGGCAGCTTGTATACTGTTCCGGTTGCAGTGAACAGTTTCTCTTTCTCTCTGTTGCAGGTAGATTACCCAAATCATCCTGTAATTGCATTGTTTGTGTGTATTGCTCCTCAAGCTTTTTGACTTCACAATTGACATCATTTCTGCAAGACTTTTCAGCTACAATGATTAAACAACCACTGTGAGCTCTGTGAGCTGTTGCCTTTCTTGACAGATATAAATCAGTTTTGGTCCAGTTCCTGACAATGAACTTCTGTTTCTCATCTTCCGGGATGGTTACCAGAAAGTATTTGTCAGTAGCTTCCTCCAGGATTTGATGAATGGTTTTGCACTGAGACAGGAAACAGATATTACTCACTCTGCACACTCCCATATATGTTAATACAATATTGTCTTGACAGATTTCTTTCATGTTATAGTTAAATGATTTCAGTTTTGACTCTATATTTCCACATCGTTTCAAATGAAACCAAACAGAAAGCCCAATGTCTTCAATTCTATCTTCATAGAGGGAGCCATCACTTCCCTTTGCATGGATAGTGATTTTACAAGCATCATCTTGTACTGTTTCCTCACTACCTGAAAAGACAAAACATACCTATGAAACATTTCCAGCAAAACTTCTAAAATGAAAAGTTTAGAATTATCAACATATGTATAAACCTAAAGGGGTATTAAGACTGACCGTGTTTACTATTGTACACCACTGCCAAAATCACCCCTCTTAGGTGCATGGAGGATGCAAACTACAGTAGAACATGGATATAGCAAAAACGGATATAGCGTACACACGGATATAGCGAACAAACTTAAAAGTCCCATCAATAGTCCTTTATAATATTAAAATTATACGCAAATAACGAACTCATCAGTAGCAAATTAACGGCTATAGCGAACTGATTTACTACCCCCAAGACCCAATTAATGACGTGATTAGCGAACTCATTCAGTGTCAGCTCAGCCACTTAGCAGTATACATCAACCTTGTTGGCGGCGAATCAACATTGTTTGATGGTCATTAATTAATTAACAAACAAACATGTCGCGTTTAAAAGCTTGACTGGTATACAGGTCTTCGTTCACTCTCTATCACTTTTGACACCAATCTTCAGATAATTGAGGCTGTAGATTCAGGTGTAAAATCTAAGACAAACTTCGCTTACGACTTTGGAATTCCAAAATCCACTCTCAGTTCCATTATTGAGAATCGCCAATCTATTCTTTCAAAATCTGTGTCTACTGATTTTGGCCCCGCCTGCCTGCAAAAAGTTAAGAGCTGCCAATCACCAAGATGTAGAAGATGCTGTCTACAAATGGTTTCAAGGGGCTAGAAGTGAGAACATTCCCTTAAATGGTCCCATGTTGCAGATTGTTAAACATGTTCTAGCTAATGTCTGTGAATGATAAATTCAGAATTTTAATGTTATGTCAATGTACATGTACAAGAATAAAGATTTGTAGCCTCAGCATATGCATGTCTCTACATCTCTACAATCCAAGATGGCAGTCAAATGTGAATAACGAACAACGGACATAGCGAACTAAATTTCTTGGTCCCTTGGAGTTCGTTATATCCGTGTTCTACTGTTCATTTATGTTCATTAGTTCAACACCTGTACCCATTTCTGGTGTCCCCTCGCCATGATGTTGCTGGAATATTGCTAAAAGCGGCATAAAGCCAAACTCAGTCAGTCAGTCAACACCTGTGTACAACTACTGACCAATATGTGTGCAGTGTAGGGATGGGTTTCTGTTGTATTTGGCAAACAGATGACATGAATAGTCGATAAAACATGCAATGTCAAGTGAATCTGCAGCAGACCTGTGTACACAAGACCATAAACACAAGGTTCACCCTTTCTTCATTACTGTTAGGCTGCCAGAATAAATGTGTACATTTTCCCACTATATTCCACTCTAGCCATTTTTAACTGCTGACAGTAGAGCAAAAGTGAATTTATGTAAGAGTGCATTGCTACGAGTCAACAAGATTGTTACAGATTGGTCAATGTTTGCAATAAATCAAGAGTTTGTGAAATGCAGAAATTTTCATATCACCTTGGGGCTCTCTCATTCCCAGCGAATACAAACATTTCCAATGATCAAAGTCAAACTTTTCAAGTGAGTGAGTTTAGTTTTACGCCGCACTCAGCAATATTCCAGCTATATGGTGGCAGTCTGTAAATAATCAAGTCTGCGTAATCGGGAACCGATGACATGTGTCAAGTCAGCGAGTCTGACCATCCGATCCCGTTAGTCCTCTCAAGCATAGTTGCCTTTTGTGGCAAGCATGGGTTGCTGAAGACCTATTCTACCCTGGATCTTCACGGGTCTCAAACTTTTCAAGACAACATAAAATTATTGAACATTCCTAAACACCACATGGCCCCTGGTTAGTACATGTTCCATGTTTGGATGAAAAATATTAAATAGGTTTTCAGTTCTTCTCTCAAAAAAAATAATAAATCTTTCCATGCAAATCTAGAAAAGTAAGAGAGTGTTGAGAGCTGTATGTTTTGATAATTTTGTTAGAGCTTGGAATTAATCATTGATCATGTGGATTGATGAATGAACTGATGCATGCAACTGCTCTGAAAGAAACAACCAAAGACTTTGCAAAGTCATAGATCTGCAATATAGAACAAGTTTTATGGATAACAACTTCTTTATTTCGTGAGTGTGACGTTTCGATACAGATTCTTGTACCGTTGTCAAGCAAGAGTGATACATGAAGTGTAGGAGGTGTGTATATATACTGTATATAACAATGAAACAACATAATAGACAAAGGAAACAACATAATTGCCATGATTGGCTAAGCAGTAAGCTGAAGAAGCCAGTGAGTACACAAAGGATAGTGAATGGAAGCCAGAGATGTAGTTACAACGAGATGTTTATACAATAGATGCGATGTTTATACAATAGATTGGGCTTGGTGGAGGAGTGGATCATAGGCTGATGGAATGAAGTATCCTTGGTCACGGTTGATGGTGGGCTTGTGGCGTTTGATGTGAATGGCTTCTGTGAGCTTGCGTTTAGTGAAGTCCGTTTGGTTGTTGGCGAGAATGGTGATGTCGGACCACTCTATTTGATGATTGGGGTTAGCTTTGATGTGGTCAGAGATAGCTGACTTGGTGTCGGAATTAGCAACAGAGGTGCGATGTTCTTTGACTCGGGTGTTGATGGTTCAGGATGTTTCACCTATGTAGCATTGTCCACAATCACAGTTTATTTTGTAAATAACACATTTCGGGTTGTTGTTGTTGACGGTGGGTTGTTTTCTTCCGTTGGCATGGAGGAGGTTGTTGAGGCTGGAGGACGCTGAGAAGGTTGTGTCTATGCCTGCCTTTTGTTTCAGGAGTCGGCTGATTTGGTGTGATGGTTTACCAATGTAGGGAATGGATATCTTGATTGGGGCTGATTCTGGTTTAGATCTTTTGGCAGGAGGTGAAAGCGTTGCTTCGATGGTTCTGTTGACTATTTCAGGTGGGTAGTGGTTGCGTTCTACAAAGACTTTCCTCAGGTGTTCAATTTCTTCCTGTAGGTTTGTTGAGCAGATGTTTTTGGCTCTTCTGGTCAATGTAGAGATGACGCCGGTCTTGACTTTAGGGGGGTGGTTGGAGCTGTAGTGGATGTATTGATCCGTATGAGTCAGCTATCTCTGACCACATCAAAGCTAACCCCAATCATCAAATAGAGTGGTCCGACATCACCATTCTCGCCAACAACCAAACGGTCTTCACTAAACGCAAGCTCACAGAAGCCATTCACATCAAACGCCACAAGCCCACCATCAACCGTGACCAAGGATACTTCATTCCATCAGCCTATGATCCACTCCTCCACCAAGCCCAATCTATTGTATAAACATCGCATCTATTGTATAAACATCTCGTTGTAACTACATCTCTGGCTTCCATTCACTATCCTTTGTGTACTCACTGGCTCCTTCAGCTTACTGCTTAGCCAATCATGGCAATTATGTTGTTTCCTTTGTCTATTATGTTGTTTCATTGTTATATAGTATATATACACACCTCCTACACTTCATGTATCACTCTTGCTTGACAACGGTACAAGAATCTGTATAGAAACGTCGCACTCACGAAATAAAGAAGTTGTTATCCATAAAACTTGTTCTATATTGTACGTCTCAACTTCTAAAATGCCACTCAAACAAGTCATAGATCTGATGTGGGTAGAACGAATAATATTGTGCATCCCTCTGGGTGCAGTGTATTTTATTCTGCGGCCATTCTATTCATTTGTGTGTCACATAAACCCTAAGAATGCCCAATATCTGTAATTAGCAAAGGCTATGACAGGTTTTATTTTATATATCTTCCTAGGTTTTGTTCAGAAATACTGCCATAGTGTGCTCCAGAAACAAAATGATTATGGACATACTGATGGAGGGACAATATGTTATATTTTTCTTATTATAGGATATTTATATAGCGCATATATCCATGCACCTAGTATATGCTCAATATATGCTGAGGGATAAAAATGAATATGAAGATGGATGGACAGACAGACAAGCTGATAACCAAATCCCTCCAAATCAAACTTCAACATGACCAGAAATGGTGAGCTATTCAGCACAATTGGAACACTGAGATCACTGTTAAAGTGTTCAGTTTTTCATTCTTGTTTATCCATGTAGCTACATCAGGGAAAACAAGAAGACAAAGTCATCAATATCCCCCGCAACGGCAAAATAATCTCTATGAATTTGTCTACCAGTTATGATAATGTCAAATGTTTTGGAGTGTATACAGAAATGTGGAAGGAGAGTATTGAAAGGTTTTTAAGATCTGCTCCAGAAAGGAGCACCACCACCAAATTCAGTTGAAGCCTAACTTATTGCCACGGCAATGCCACAAGATGACATCCTCATAGTTACAGTTCCCATGGAAACCACAAAAAATAAAATTCATATCTGGGGCTAACGCTCAAAAGGCACATCTAGGGATGATGCTTGATATGTGTACCAAGTTTGATGAAGCTAGCATGTATAGTTTAGGAGATCTGCTCCAGACAAGATGACATCCTCAAAGCCACAGGCTAAGTCACAATTCCATGGAAACCACAAAAAATAAAATTCATATCTGAGTCTAAACCCCAAAAGTCACATCTATGGATCATGCGTGACATATGTACCACGTTTGAAAAAGCTAGCATGTATAGTTTGGGAGATCTGCTCCGGACAAGATGACTTCCTCATAGTCACGGCGTAAGTCATGTTTCCATGAAAACAGCAATCAATAAAATTCATATCTGGGTCTTACCCTCAAAAGGCACATCTAGGGATGATGCCTGATATGTGTACCAAGTTTGATGAAGCTAGCACATATAGTTTAGGAGATCTCCTCCGGACGAGATGACATCCTCATAGCCACAGCCTGTCACGTTTCCATGGAAACCACAAAAAAATAAAATTCATATCTTGGTCTAACCCCCAAAAGGCACATCTAGGGAACATGGTTGACATGTGTACCAAGTTTGGTTAAGCTATCACAAATAGTTTAGGAGATATGCTTCAGACAAAGTGTGGCGGACGTACAGACAGGCGGACGCACAGACGGACGGAACTCATTTCTCTATCCCCCGCAACTTCATTGTTGCAGGGGATAAAAACTGATTCAACAAAGGGGGCGATATTAAAGAAACAAACAATTGATGTTTGATGTTCATTGTGTGGCTTAATGTATAATATCTATTAGGAATGATTATAAGCAAAACAATCCATCTCAAAACAGGTGCATCTGAATGAATATCCCACAGTGTAAGTCATGGTTGTGATTGTGCATCTTAATACACTGAAATGCAATGCACAAAGCCTTCTTAATAGCAACACGCAGCGGCTGTACTGTTCCAATGGTTGTGAATTCTGTGACATTTAACAAAAGTGTTACCTGTGGATAAGCTTCTAAAGGCTGCAAAATTCAACTTATCTATGGTAATATATGGAACATATTGAGATAAACTTCAGACATGACACATATGAGGGTCAGCATGACAAGATCTCAATTTGCACCCATCCAGTTTTGAATCCACCAAGATGCCGTTTCAAATGCAAGATGTCCCTTGGAATCTTTCCGTTATCCTGTCTGCACCTATGGAATTGCTTAAGATTCTCAGAAAGACTGCCCTTTTGTCTTTCATGGCAACAAGGGCCGGAATGTGGGAGATTCAAGCATGCAAATTGTCCTTCTCACTCAATCATGGAACGCCAGATTGGCATACATCGCTCTGTGAGTTTGGTGCCAAAGATCATACCATTGAGAAATATCTTTAGGCCACTGTCAATATTTCATCACAGCTCTAGAAATGTCTAACCTCAAGACAAACCTTTATGTCCTGTGTGAACACTAAAGGATGCTGAATGAGTTCAAAGTAACAGATCTGTATTTGT